>NC_137603.1:4721567-4801567 GCF_963280865.1 Gymnoscopelus braueri | reverse complement strand
TTTAGTGAAAGCAGTTAAGTGTGTCTGTGGGTTTCATAAATATTGAACCAATGAAGAGTATCAACAAGCGCTTATTCATAAATGACTACATTGGATCCGAGGGAACGTTCCTTTAAAAGTAACCATTTTGGACACGCGCAAGCTAGCTTTCCTCCCGACAGTGAGGAAAGCACAGGCTGAAACTTGGCTATTTTGTTGTTTTGTTTGCTTCCGTTGACTCCACTGGGGGCATTCTGGTTTAACCCATTAAGACCGCGAATTTTGTCATTTTAGATTTTAATCACTTTAACCATTATCTTATACTTTAGGCTATTCAAAAATAGAGGACATACAAGCTCATAGCACGGCACGAGTGCCGCTCTATGAGCTTGTAGATCTGCTATTTAAAAAAAGTAAAATAAAAAAATATATATATATTTTTTTAAAGCCCACATTTGTAACTCAAATCTTTGCTTCTTGAGATTCTACAAATGTCTTCTAAATCCTAACAGTTTAAAAAAAATATATATATATATCTCGCTATAATCAGTGGTTCTCAAACTTGTTCACCCCCAAAATGGTATGTATTTGGCTGCGGACCTCCATATCAAAACATGTTGTTCGCAGGGACCCCCCCAGAAGCAAAGATTTGAGTTAAAACAAAATAGCAGATCTACAAGCTCATAGCGCGGCACTCGGTGCCGCGCTATGAGCTTGTATATCTGCTATTTTTTTGAATAGCCAAAGTATAAAATAATGGTTAAAGTGGTCACACAGATGCGTTCCCGGTTTTAACGGGTTAATTATCCAATTATATTATTCCTCAGCTGCAACGAAGCCGGAGGCTCAACGATAAAAGTGATTGGAAGCTTCAATGGGATTGATTAGAGCTGATGAAACCAAACCTCAGGTGTTGCCCTGCACTGTTTGTTGTCCAAAGCAGTTCATTTTCTTCTGACAATACGGTTTATTATAGCTTCGTTGTTAGTAGCTGAATTATGAAAAAAAAAAGAAAAGGAAAGAAACAACAACAATGACAAATAAACACAAAACGTTTCTGCTGGCGACTCGCCGGGTTTGATTTAAAACCCCTGCCAGCCGTCTATGCAATTTATTGGAAGCGGGAATGCATTCCCCACCAATGAGATTTATTTAACCCATTAAGACCGGGAACGCATCTGTGTCATTTTAGATTTTAACCAGCATTATTTTATACTTTGGCTATTCAACAGTAGCAGATCTACAAGCTCATAGCGTGACACCGAGTGCCGCGCTATGAGCTTGTAGATCTGCTATTTTTAGAAAAATCTAAAACATTTTTTACAAATCTTTGGATATAAAATATATATATATATATACATATATTTTAAAGCATTTTTTTTGTACTCAAATCTTTGCTTCTGGGGGTCCCTGGAATAAAATATTTTGAGATGGGGGTCCACAGCCAAATACATATCATTTTTGGGGCCCTTGACATGAAAAAGTTTGAGAACCACTGATATTATAAGTTTCAGAAAACTGTTAGGATTTAGAAGACATTTGTAGAACCTCCCCAGAAACAAAGATTTGAGTTACAAATGTTTGCTTTAAAAATACATATTCAAAGTTTTGCACACATTTTCACGATTAAAAAAAAATAGCAGATCTACAAGCTCATGAGTGCCGCGCTATGAGCTTGTAGATCTGCTATTTTTGAATAGCCCAAAGTAATCTAAAATGACACAGATGCGTTCCGGGTCTGAACAAGTTAAATCCATTCCCGTGTTCATTTCACCCAAGGTTAGCCGTTTATTCCATCGAATAAATCCACTCTCGCTAGTCACATGATCACATTAGATGTCCCATGGCTCTCTGACAGTCAGTGGTGTGAATGAACTAAGTACATTTACTCAAGTACTGTACTTAAGTACAATTTGTAGGTACTATTACATTACTGGAGTATTTTCAATTGTCTATACTTTTACTTCTACTAGGCAAATATTGTACTTTTACTCCACTACAATTATTTGAAAACTTTAGTTAGTTACTTTGTAGATATAAATTATTACATTATAAAACATACATTAACCACTAGTCCTATTCTATACCTATTTTATACATAGCCTTTTTGAAAATAGCTGATCTACAAGCTCGCAACGCTATTTTCAAGCATTGTAGTACTTTTACTTTTGGTACTCTTGGTACATTTGGATACCAATACTTTTACTCAAGTACATTTTGAATTGGGGACTTTTACTTGTAACAGAGTACTTCTACAGTGCAGTATTGATACTTTTACTTGGTTCGTCTATTACGGACTGGCCAGACCATTTCCCCATATACTTTCTCTCCGCATTTCCAATGGTGTAAAGTAACAACATAAGTACATTTACTCAAGTACTTAAGTACAATTTGGAGGTGCTTTTACTTTACTGGAGTATTTCCAATTGTCTGTACTTTTACTTCTACTCCACTACATCTCGGAGGCAAATATTGTACTTTTACTCCACTACAATTATTTGAACACTTTAGTTACTAGTTACTTTGCAGATATAAATTATTACATTATAAAACATACATTAACCACTTTAGCCCTATTTTGTACATATAGGCTATTTGAAAATAGCAGATCTACAAGCTCACAACGCGTCGCGAGCTTGTAGATCTGCTATTTTCAAATATTTTAGTACTTTTACTTTTGGCACTTTAAGTACATTTTGATACCAATACTTTTGTACTTTAACTCAAGTACATTTTGAATTCCGTACATTTACTTGTAACAGAGTACTTCTACATTGCACTGTTGATACTTTTACTGAAGTAAACAATTTGAGTACTTTTTCCACCACTGCACATTTCCTGTCTCTCGTCACTATCCCTGTCAAACGCAGCCTTCAAAAAGCCAAAAAGAGAACTTTTGGCCGCTCATGGCCGCTCATGGCCAGAGGGGCAGATACAGCTGTCTCCAGGAGATGTGAGTAAATAATAACAGACGTCAAATTAGTTTCCCAGGTTGCTGAAAAGTAGCGCCGAAAACCCGCCGGGCCGGTAAGTGATCTGTCCATCAGTAAGTATAAAAGCTCAGTTGGTACATAATCAAAGCAAACTTCAAGTCCAAACATTGTTCTACTGACAATACGACATTCTTGTGACGTATCGTATTTCATTGTATTATTTTTTTATTTACCCTTTTTTTTTTAACCTAAGGGAGGTATGCTGAGCACAAGTGTTCTTTTTCAGCAACGCCCTAGTTCACATTCACTGCTGCCCGGTACAACCACAGTAATAATACTATGTTGGCCACTGATCAGCTCTGCCTGGAGCACCGGGTAGTTCATCACCGGCGTACAGTATACCTTGCTCAAGGGCACTTCAGCTGAGTTGAGGGAGGGGTGGCCCTCATTCACTTCCCCACCCGCATCTTTCCTGCCGGTATATGCGAACGCGCTCCTCTAACCTTTATGCCACCGCTGGCCTCAACTTATACAATACGCCATTTATTGTTGAGGTACTGTCGGCTTTCGCCCCAAAGCATACATTATTAGCCTCAATGCATTTTCATGATCAGCCTCTGCAGATTGGATGCATGACTGGCTGGTCCTTATCATCTGCAGCTTGCTGCTTTTTGCTCTGCTACGCTGCTCAATTTACACACACACACACACACACACACACACACACACACACACACACACACACACACACACACACACACACACACACACACACACACACACACACACACACACACACACACACACTCATACTCTTATTTCCATACAGATTGCATGTGTTTGCAGTCATCCTCCAGGAGTAATGAGTGTGTCAGGTATTCAGTAGATAACAGGATGCAGTCTGTTTGCAGCTTTACCTCGACATAATCATATGAACATAATCATATGAACATAATCATATGTAATCCTGCATCCTGCCGGTCTCACTCCAATACCTCCACATATGACTATGTTACATATCGTCACCTTGCTAAACTAATGGCCTAAGTCATTTTTTTAGGACATTTATATGTTTGCCTAAGTCAGCTCCTCATGATACTGGACACCTCTGGTAAAAAATCTCCTAATTGAAAGGGATCATGCTGTTCCCTCCCATTTTAGTATAATGGCCTAACTCCCTAGTGTGACTTAGGCCAAAATAGGCCATTGTTTTGGCCTAAGTCACATGGTTTTGTGACTTAGGCCAGAAAAAATCTGGAGAAAATCATCAAATTGTTTGGCCTAAGTCAGGTTTAATCTTATTTAAACCTATTTAAATCTCTTATGTTACATAACTGACAGACAGCGTTATTTGTATGTTAATAGTCATACTTTTTTATAAACGTTTTGGGTGAAATGATTGAGAAATATCATATAGTTTTGTTTTGGATCAGTTTTATTTTTTTTCTGAAAAACTTAAAATAATTACTTAGGCCATTAGTTTAGCAAGGTGACGATATGAACATAGTCATAGTCATATGTAGGCCTACCTACCACTCTATACATCCACACAGTGGAGCAAATACTTATGCTTTTACTCAAGTACATTTTGAATTCCGGACTTACAGAGTATGTCTTGCAGAGTATGTCTTGCAGTATTGATACTTTTACTTAAGTAAAAAAAAAAAAACTACTTTTTCCACCACTGGTTATACATACACAAAGTATAATTATGGGGCATAGCGGATCAGCGGTACTGGACAACCGGATATACATACAGTATATGGGCGTATCGGTCAGATCGGTGGTTCTGGAAAACCGCCTACGCGACCAACTCCGACCTACTTAACTTAAGTAAAAGTACAAAAGTATTGGTATCAAAATGTACTGTACCAAAAGTAGAAAGTACTCACTATGCAGAATGTCCCATTTCACAAGTTTTGAAATGCATACAAATCTTTTGAAAATATCAGATCTACAAGCTCACAATGCGTCGCATCGCGACACATTGCGAGCTTGTAGATCGGCTATTTTCAAATGGCCGTAATGTATATAGCGCTGAAGTGGTTAATGTATGTTTTGTAATAATAATCAGAATCTACAAAGTAACTAGGAACTAATGTTTTCAAATCATTGTAGTGGAGAAAAAGTACAATATTTGCCTCTGAGATGTAGTGGAGTAGAGGTAAAAGTATTGAAAATTAAAAAAAATGAAAAAAGTACAGTACTTGATTAAATGTACTTAGTTACTTTCCACCACTGGATTTGTCGCATTTATAGTAAGAAAGAAAAAGAAAAAAAGAACAATGTGAGAGACTTCCTTGTACAGCCAAGCCCTCCCTCAAAATGCTTTTGTTGAAATGGATTTTCTCTTCGGAGCAATAATCCATAAAGCTTTTAGAAATTCAAATCAATTAGTGTTCAGAGTTAACTCTCTGAACCCATGTGTGCTTTCATTAGAGTATTAGATTAGATTTTAAAGTCCTCACAGCTAAGTCCAAGTGTATTTTTCATTTGCATATTGTCACTGTCGGGCATAAACCTTGTATCTCCATTTCAATTGCTGTTGTTTTTTTGTTTTTTCATAAATGTACTGTAATGCCCCTGCTTTGTCATACAACACTGTACAATAGCAGATCTACAAGCTCACAGAGCAGTGGTGGACAACGTATTCCACCCCCGGATTTTAGTCAAAGTATAGATACTCCTCGTCTTCTCTGTCCTGGCTCCCAAACTGTGGAACAAACTGATTTACTTAAGTACAGTATTCAAGTAAATGTACTTTGTTACTGTCCACCACTGGTCATCATCCCAAAACAAGGTCATTTCAAAGCAGAGTCCTGCAACGGGCGGGGTACTGGATACGTTCAGGGGTACGGGGACGGGCGGTACTGAACTTAACGCGGGTGGGTAACATTTTATTGTGAAAATCAGAGAGCACTGTGTTTCCGCCCAAACAACGTCACTTGTGTACCTTAACACAGCACGCCGGCATAGAGCTAACCTCGCATCACCAGTCTTTCCACCTCGGAGGAAAGCCTGGTATTAGTTATTAAATGGCCCGTGTGATCCGGTCAAAAAAAAGAGAGAAAAGAAATAGCTTCCGCCTTCCGTTTTTTGCGGAGCCGCTTTGTTTTGGTTCCCCAATTTAAATGCTGAATGGATTACAAAGGTAGACTAGTCTAAATAGTCTCTGGATATTTATTTTGTTTAAAAAAAAAAAAGCTGAACTACGCCGCATCAAGGATCTTATTAGGTAGGCCCTAAAATTACAATGCCCTTGATCGCGGCCGGGGTTATTTGGGGGTGAGGCATAGGCTTGCTTCCGCTCCCGACCGGATCACACACCCGGAGAAAGGTATTGATCCCAGGCTAGCATAGAGCACACCGGTTAGTTGTCTTAACTCACAAAAACACATTGAACATCCTGTTCAACCTTCAAATTAAAACCATCGGACAATGTAAACAACGCCACATGCGTACTGCGTGTATGCGCGTTCTCGCTCCTCCGTTCTTCACTTGACGTGCAGATTTCTGAACGAACCTGACCACTGAATGTAACACTATTGTTGAAGGCTGCTATCTCTTTCAACACATTTCAACACACGTTTAAATTGAGTGACTGTCTGTAAGGCTATTTACATTTTACTCACGGGTAAACGGGCGGACAACAGGTTAATTATTTGATGGGCGGGGCGGGTCTGGTTTGTATTTTGAAAAAAAATCACGGGTGACTGGTCGGTCTACGGATCTGATTATTGACGGGCGGGGCGGGCGAGGGCTGTCAAAATCGGACCCGTGCAGGACTCTGTTTCAAAGTAAAGGTTTTGCAGTACTGACGGGAAACAGGTGGTGTCTCACACACACACACACACACACACACACACACACACACACACACACACACACACACACACACACACACACACACACACACACACACACACTCTCAACATGTTGTAAATGATTCATGCTGCGCTCTGTGCACCAATACATCATAACGGATGCCCTGTCGCATGCTGTCACAACGGCGACCTGACTGTTTGCTACATGTGAAAAATTCATGCCTTTGAGTGTTCCAAACATCACTCACAGCTACACTATCTGCCTCCATAAACATACTGCTTGGCAGGAATACTCTCAACTACCGGAAAGGAAAACATGCTCCATATAACAGAAAGCCTTCACCAGGGTTGTATATGTTATTACAATGTATTACACCGCTTGGTTGAATGCTTGAATGTGATTGGTCAATCACCAGTGGTGTAAAGCAACTAAGTCAACGGAACCATGTCCTCATCCCTCCCGGTGAGCTGTGGGGTTCCTCAGGGCAGCATTCTAGGGCCGTTACTGTTCCTTCTATACATTAACGACATGAATGCTGCCTGTAACTGCAAATTGTTCCTGTTCGCTGATGACTCGGCACTCCTGATCTCGGGAGAGGGCAAGTTGCAAGTTGAGGAGGTGCTCAGCTCTGAACTCTCAAAATTCCGTACTTGGCTTACCGATAACAAACTGTCACTACACCTTGGGAAAACTGAATCCATTCTCTTTGGGACTAAACATTCCCTCAGACAGATGGATGTAAATGATTTCAAGGTCAAAGTCGATGAAACAATTATCTCTAGCAAAGAAGAGATTACGTATTTGGATTGTATTTTTGACAAATACCTGACAGGTGAAAGCATGGCGACAAAGGTGGTCAAAAGAGTAAACCAGAGAACCAAATTTATGGGCAGAGTTTCCTCTTTTGTCAACCCTCAGGCCCTCAGGACCCGCTCAGGGGCCCTGATTCAGCCACTTTTTGACTATGCTTGCACCTCTTGGTACTCCAACACCTCAGTGTCACTGAAGACTAAGCTTCAAACCTCCCAAAACAAACTGATTCGGCTACTCCTCGGACTGGGGCCCCTGACCCACCTTTCTCCCACCCATTTTTCCAGCCTAGGCTGGCTCAGGGTGGAAGACAGGGTTAAACAACTAAATATGGGACTGGTCTTCAAAATTGTAAACGCAAATTTGCCCGATATGCCCCCTATTCCCGCATATCTGAGTAAATACCTCCAAAAGGTTAGCGACACCCACTGTCACAATACTAGAGGGAGCGTTAACAACAATTTGGTACCACCCACCCATAAAACAATTATGGGCAAATTCTCCTTCTACAGCACTGCCACCCAGGATTGGAATAGTCTAACCCCATCCCTCAAAAAATGCAGTTTACTGGGCTCATTTAAAAGAGCCTTAAAAACTCACCTTTCAGGAGGCCAAAAGAGGAGGTAGTACCATTTTCCCGTTAGACAACCGACCCCCCCCCCCCCTGTTCTTGTACATATTTGTTCCCCCTTTTCTTTTTTTTGTTGTACATAGTGTTATTTTTTTGCAGTGGTGCCACTATATATGTCTATGAATTGAATACCAAGGCCCTCATTGGAAACAAGTCCACAAGGACTTTCATGAACGGACCTGTTAGACAAAGTATTTTTAATGTAACTGTGCTGTTTTACATTTTTTGCCTAATAAAATATTCAATCAATCAATCGTACAAGTACATTTACTCAAGTACATTTACTCAAGTACTGTACTTAAGTACAATGTTTAGGTATTTCCAATTTTCTGTACTTTTACTTCTACTCCACTACATCTCAGAGGCAAATACTCTACTTTTACTCCAAATACAATTGTTTGAAAACTTAGTCACTAGTTACTTTGTAGATTTGGATTATTATTACAAAGCATACATTAACCACTTCAGCCCTATATATATTTTGGCCATTTTAAAATAGCAGATCTACAAGCTTGATTTTAAAATATTCTATACATTTGAAAACCTTTGAAATTTCAGTTCTGCATAATGAAAACTTTCTGCTTTTGGTACATTTTGATATCAATACTTTTGTACTTTTACTCAAGTCATTTTTTTCATTCCAGACTTTTACTTGTAACAGAGTATTTCTACATTGCGGTATTGCTACTTTTACTTAAGTGAGAAATGTGAGTACTTTTTCCACCACTGTCAATCACTGAATTCAGCGGTCTGTTATTGAGCTCATCGGTCATTATCGAGAAATAACAGACCGCTGTCTAATCAAAGTTCAAGAGCACCCGTACCTCATCCATCTGCGCTGCTTCATTTTGTGCCGTATCCAACATGACAGCCACGATATGCATCATAATTATTATAATTAACGTCATTCACAATGGTCTCTGTATGTCCGCGCAAGTACATGGTAAAGCACATCGTAAGTGGCCGAAAAGCCCTCGACCAAATACAGTCCCTTTATACCATTTACATCATTTTAGAGTGCGTTCAGGATGTGTGTGTGTGGGCAAATTTGGTGATTTCATTTGCATGTGTAGTGGTTTGTATACTGCATTTGCTTATTTGAACAATTCAACATTCATTAACCCATTAAGACCTGAGGCGATTTAAAAAAAAAATCTAAATCCTAACAGTTTTTTGAAAAAAAAATCTAACTTTTTTTTCCATGATTTTTCAAAAATAGTAGTATCTGCTATTTTTGAATAGCCAAAGAAATCTAAAGTGACACAGATGCGTTCCAGGTATTAATGGATTAAAATGTATGGCGACTATTTATTTTTTAGAGACAAATTGACTGTTTGGAGGCTATCCCACTTTCTCTGAGGGGCTTGAAACACACTCAGTCATCCACATGCATTTACTGCTGCCAAGGCTGCTTGTTTGACTATTTATTTATTCATGCATTTATTTAACTAACACGTTTCGTGTCAGGGTTTCCGCTAGGCATTTTTTGGTGGCCGGGAGGATTATCTTTTACCGGCCAAAGAATACATTTACCGGCCATATATTATAATTAACGTCACATGCATGTTTGCACTGCATACATGCACCCGACTGATCATTACACCTCGTTACGTTAGAGCTGCGCTTCTTTCCACTTTATCACAGATGCAATCTGTTCCTGTTTTTATAGATAACTAAATTATATGATCTACTATATCATGCAGAGATGTCGCTTGCCAAAAATGAAATGAATAAAGTGGGCATGAGTGAACTGCTGCGTGACGAATACCAAAACGCCCGCTCGCGGCGGCTCGCCCCAAGACACGGTCGCCCCGGGGAAAATCTGGCGGTATTCGCCTGATAGGGTATTCCTAAACAAACATATCAGTAAACTATGCCTAAACCTAACCTTATTCCTAATCTTAACCTCATTAAAACTATACCTAATCCTAAACCAATTTCTACCCTTATCCTCAGTAAAACAAGTACAAGAATACAAGAACCACTGGTCCGCCTGAAAAATGGGGGCGAGGGTGTTTTGGGGCGAGTCCTAATTACCCTGTGCCACGTCCTTTCCCTGCGCACCACCGTCGCACGGTATAAACAAATTAATATATATGTTGGGCTTTACATAGATTCTCATTCAACCTTGATATGCAAAAGTAGGTTTTGTTTTGTTTTGTTAACGTGAATTATATGTGTCATGATATATATGTGGCCTTGCGCGAGGTTGATTACTTGCCTCTATAGTTGCTTTCACCAACTTTCACCACTGTATCCATTGCAGACAGACAGTCACTGTGCTTGCATAATATCCACGACCCACACGTGTTCGGGACGGGTCCCTTTATCGACAATTGGGTCCGGTTTGGTCCAGATTCTATCACCTCGGAAAATCCCGGTTCTGTTTATCAACACCCGAGCGAACCACCCTACTCAGCGCTGATCAGGAGGAGACACAGCTGTGTCTCTCAGCTGTGTTGTGTCGTATCAAAAATAGCAGACATAAAAGCTCACAACGCGGCGCGTTGCGACGTGCTGTGAGCTTGTAGCTCTGATATTTTCAACGCGCGACACCATCGTACAGCGAATAGGCTATTCTATAACTGCAGAGCAGGCTGTCGGAATTAAACCACACAGTCAGATCATGATAAAAAACTTTAAATGATTATGATTTTAATGGTTGTAGCCAACTACTTTATCCAAATAATAATATTAATAATAGGCTTAAATGATAAAATAGCCTAATAACAGCATTTTCCCAACCGGCCACGGTGGCCGGTTGTGTTTATAATTACCGGCCAATTAAACATTTTACCGGTCAATGGCCGGTAAATACCGGCTAACGGAATCGTGTGTGTGTGTGTGTGTGTGTGTGTGTGTGTGTGTGTGTGTGAGAGCGCGCGCTGAACAATGATGACCAGTATGAGAGAGCTTGCACGTTCAGCTCTATTCCTGGACCTAAAACGGCGTAAGGTCCCCCTGGCATGTGGCTCGGATCCTAGGCTTCAGGAGGAAACCTAGTGGAAAGCTAGTCGCTCTCCCGGCTTCGGTGTGTGGTCAGACTGGCCGGACTTAAACGATCTGTGCTGTTGGGCTGATGTTACCTTGAAGTGGGTAAGGTCTAACTCTGAGACTGTCTGTGGAAGAGAACACCAACTCCCACTGACTAATGCCCGAGGTCGCCTCTTATGGGCACAAAGGCAGCGGCAGCATTGGACTGAACTGAGGTTGCAATGGAAGACTGCATGTCTCCCTACTGCGGACCATTCTGTCTCGCACTCTGTGCTAAAAAATGTTGCTTTAGACAAATGCATTGTCGTCTTTACTCTGAAAGCGAGGTAGCAGGTTTTACCATCTAAACTTAACCTCTCAATCTGGTTTCCAGGCAACCATGCTCCTCACTGTATATATCATGGTCATGAACACATAGCTGAAACCATGTCCCACATCTTAAATGGGTGCCATGTATACAGGCTCTACATAAGTAGGCATGACAGAATAGTGGATTTGATATCTAAAGATATCACTTCTATTTTCAGGTCCTCCATCATGCTGTATAAGCATTCTACTGTGAAGCCTAGCATGTTTAACCTGTGTAACGATGATTCTGTGTTCTCTAACATTTCAGCTAACACCCCTGATGTCATTGTTGTTAATGAAAACCATAGGGTGGTGTTCATTCTCGAGGTCGGCTGTACTTTTGATTACAGCTTAGAGGAAGCCTTCCTAACCAAAGTGCTAAAATATCATCAGCTAGAGCAGACCATCTCTCAGCTAGGCTACAGATGTAAACTTTTGGTTTTTATCTTTGGTAGTCTAGGACACGTGCACAAGTTGGTTGTGAGGGGCCTGCAAATGGCCGGCCTCTCCAAAAGGAGGGTTAAACAATTAGCAAGGTACTGCTCAATATCAGCTATTATAGGAAGCCGCTCAATTTGGAGGAGGCGTTGCTTCCTTTACCCATGATTGTTGTCCGCTGTGTTCGACAAGTATGCCATCCTTTGTATGAAACCGTGCTCGGCTTGTGTGTGAGTCTCTCTGTGTGCAGTCACACTCTCATTGGCTGCATGCACCCATGTGACTCACGCTCTCATTGCCTGCCTGCCCCTGGGTGACTAAATACACTCCTCTGACATAAATATAGCAGCTACAGTAAAAAAAAACACATCTACATGCATCTAAACAAGTTAATCTATTGGGATATCTAAGAATTCCATGTCATTTGTGCATATTTCAGGCTGGATGGCAAGTTGAAAACGCCTTAGTTTGAGGACAGTTTGACCAAACAAAAAAAAAAACCTGAAATCTGCCTGCCCCTCGGTGACTAATTAAACTCCTCGAGCTGCGTTCGCTTCCCGCGTTCGCGCGTCTTACTTGTGTATGTAATGTAACAATGCTCTGCTTTACATGCACTTTGTAACTGGCTGTTTTCCCTTCATCTGACTGCACTGCAGTGTTTATGTCCTTTGTACATCCTGTACTTCTTATTATGTGGACATAAATACATATTGTGTGTGTGTGTGTGTGTGTGTGTGTGTGTGTGTGTGTGTGTGTGTGTGTGTGTGTGTGTGTGTGTGTGTGTGTGTGTGTGTGTGTGTGTGTGTGTGTGTGTGTGTGTGTGTGTGTGTGTGTGTGTGTGTGTGTGTGTGTGTGTGTGTGTGTGTGTGTGTGTCATAGAGTTGTATAAGAACTAGAGCACTGGACCCACAGTTTAGGAGGAGATCTCTCATGGTTAAATCAAAGAATAGGACCCGCACACTGTCAGACACTTGCAAAAAAAATGTAGCTCTTTATTCGACGTTTCGGTCGTTAGACCTTCGTCAGGACAGACAATTAAGACCATTGTCTTTCCTGATGAAGGTCTAACGCACCTGTCACCAACCTTTGAGGTTTGCATCTGCCTCCTTCACTAAAGGACCCGCAGTTTGACATGCATCAGGCTACGGACCCCCATTTCATGGCATTTCTATCTCTGGGACCCCAATTTATATTGTAAAATCAATGTTAATTTAACTCTGAGAGTGTACAGATGGAACTGGAACACCAAACCTCTTACATCATCAATGTTGTCACGACGAGCCAGATCTTCAGCTGTATATAAGTGGCTGAGGTCTTTGTGGGTGTGGTCATAACACACAAACCTGTTGAACGTGCAAAGGAACTCAAGAAACTCAAAATGGATTCAGTGTACTTCATAATCAGACGCCAGAAGACCAACATCTTCACAGACGCCAAGGAGTCGTCCAGCGTCTACGAGCTGAAGCGCATCGTCGAGGGGATTCTGAAGAGAGCGCCGGACGAGCAAAGGCTCTGGAAAGATAACCAGCAGCTAGAAGACAGCAAGACTCTTAAAAGCTGTGGCATCACCAACAAGAACGCAGGACCAGAGGGCCCGGCTGAAGTTTGCCTGTCTTTGCGTCGTGACGATGGGAGCTTTGAGCCGCTTCAGATGGATTCTTTCTCTGCTCCAGCAAACCCCTGAAAGCCTTTAAGACGGGTGGTTCTCAAGAAGTGAGGTCCAGGGACCCTCAGGGTTACAAATGGACCCTTTAAAGGTCTCAGCCTTATTGGGGGTCCTTGCAATTTGAAAGTTTGAGAGCCAACTGCTTGCTTTAGGCACAGGAAGGGACCACCCCCACCAATGAATGGAATGAACAGGAGAGTGCGGAGAGTAAATGATAAAAGGTGCATTTATATAGCACTTTTATCCAAAGCGCTTTACATAGATTGTGCTTTTCATTCACCCATTCACACACACCCATGCAAGGCACCAACCTGCTCATTAGGGTTCAGTGTCTTGCTCAAGGATACTTCGACATTAACTCTGGGGGAGCCCGCGATCGAACTGGGAACCTCGCGGTTGCCATCCGGCCGCTGTACCGGCCACTATACCCCTGAGGGGGGTTCGCACAACAACGGCTGATAAGTCTATTGAGAATTACCGAGCCATTCCGGGTGGAAAGCGGAACGCTCGTCCCAAAACAAACTGCCCCATTTTTTCCGCCGGTTTAGACGGGGGGCAGGGTGTTTCAGGATGACGGTTCTTCTTCTATTACATTTCTGAATGGAGAGGTGCGCGTCTTTGCGCAATGGAGAACCGGTTTGACGGCGAAACTGGTTTTCGAATGATAATAACAATTCGGCCGAATGCAAATGAGCCCCATTTGAAAACAAAGGCGACTTAAAGGGTGAGGGGCTGCTAATGTTGTTATGTAGAGTTTGCACAGACCGGGCCATGGCCTCGTTGGCCCCAATGACCGTACGCCTCTGGTACCGGCCACTCTACTAGCCCTGCCCTGAGCCACTGCCACCCCTAGAGTAGAGAGTAGTTAAGGAGAGAGAGTGTCCACCACTAAGACAGAGGAAGGGAGGGGATGAGAGCGGGTGTTGTGGAACAGGGGTTCCAAAACTGTTCCAGGATGGCTGTAAGCCAATGTGTCGAGGTGTCCCTGAACAAGACACCTCTTTGTTTTGAAAAGTTCTGGAAAAAAAAGGTTGAGCATTTCAGATTATCATTTTTTTTTCAAGGGATTTGCTCGTGACCCATACAGAATGAGGTTATATACTGTAACCCAGTGGTTCTCAACCTTCTCAGGCCGCGACCCTCCAAAATAATCAAATTTGAACTGGGGACCCCCCCCCCCCCCACCATGATAAGCACCTGGAATTGTAGGAGTTGAGGCATTACCTTTTTGTTTGACTCGGTTCCACAGATAAATATTGTGAACATAGCAGATCTACAAGCTCACAGAACGCCTTGTGAGCTGGTAGATCGGCTATTTAAAAATAAAATGTCTCTTTCTTATATTATTTGACAATTTGGCCAATGTTTGGCCAGTATTTATAGTATAGTTTGTTGATTACTTTTGATGCAGTAATGGTATTTGTTTTGGTATTAAAAAGGTCTTAAAAGTCCTTACATTGTCACTTCACTGTCATCTGAAGACCCCCCTGGGGGTCCCGACCCACAGGTTGAGAACCCCTGCTGTAACCCATGTTTGAGAAACATTGTTGTGGAATAGAAGCAAAGGAGGAACATCCCAGACCTGATGGGAAGTGGAGCAGATCAGTGGTGGACATTTGAGTACTGAACTCTTCTCTTTTTTTTTGCAAGCTGATGACTTTCACTCCTGTATAAATTAACCACTTAAGCCCTATTTATAATATAGTGAAAAAAAGCAGATCTACAAGCTCACAATGGGTCAGACGCAGATCTGCTATTTATATTCAAAATCCGTTGAATAATCTAGTTTTGTTTTCCTTTTTTCATGTTATAATTGACAATAAGTGTAAAAATAATGATGTATCAAGCAATCGATGCAAAACAAAATCTAATATTTGTTTTTGTTTTTATTATAATTGCCTAAGCAAGTTAGTTATTTGTATTTTTGAAAATAGCGATTTATTTCAGAATATATTTCCAAAATATTCAGAAATAGCAGATGTACAAGCTCGCAGCACGGCACGAAGTGACACGCTGTGAGCTTGTAGATCTGCTATTTCTCAATAGCCAACGCTAAAATCTACAATGACACACAGATCCTTTCCTGGTTTTAATGGGTTAAACTAACACTGAGGTTTTGACAGTGTAGGTTGGGCGTCCCAGAGATGAAAATGGTAAAAAGAATCAAAGACCCCCATCTGTGGCCTCATGCATATCCAACTGGGGGTCCTTGAAATGTAAAAGATAAAGAAAGATAAAGAAGAATCACTTCTCTAATGCAGTGGTTCCTGTTCAGGCCACGACCCCCCAGTATAATCATATTTGAGCTGGGGACCCCCCAGTATAATCATATTTGAGCTGGGGACCCCCCAATGTAATCATATTTGAGCTGGGGACCCCCCAAATATAATCATATTTGGGCTGGGGACCCCCCAAATATAATCATATTTGGGCTGGGGACCCCCCAGTATAATCATATTTGAGCTGGGGACCCATCTACAAGCTCATTGAGCTTGTAGATCTGCTATTTTTTAATAGCCAAATAAATCAAAAAATGAAACGGATGCGTTCCCGGCTTTCCGGAAACGCATCTCTGTCATTATAGGTTTCTTTGGCTATTCAAAAATAGCAGATCTACAAGCTCATACAAGCTATGAGCTTGTAGATCTGCTATTTTTGAAAAATCTTGGATTTTTGCAAAAATCTTTGAATATATGTACTTTTTCAAAGCGAACATTTGTAAATCAAATCTTTGCTTCTGGGGTCCCTGGAAAAAATATTTGTTCGCTTTAAAAAAGATATATTCCAAGATTAGCAAAAGGTTTCACGATGATAAACAAGCTCATAGCGCGGCACCGAGTGCCGCGAGCTTGTAGATGAGCTTTCCTGCTATTATGATCTACTGTACTTGTAGAGTGAGCTTGTAGATCTACTATTTTTGAATAGCCAAAGTAATCTGAAAATGACACTGATACGTACCCGGTCTTAATGAGATTAGAAGTACTTTTTCCCTTCCTGGAAATCAAAGCCAAAAAGTACAATATTTGTCTTTGAAATGTAGTGGAGTGCTTTTATTCCACGCGTTTCTCCCCTTTTTCATGGGTCACAAGTAAAATCCCTTTTCAACTTTTTTTCCCTTCTTTTTTTGTTCAAATATTATTTATTTTCCCTGAATTTTTCCATTAAAATAATACAGGCATCGCCAAGATGCTCTGCTATTTTCATTATTTTTATATACATATTTGGGGCCCATTTAGACAGGGAGCTAAAGTGCAATACGTCAGTGGCGTGCACAGACATTTTGAGGGGCAGGTGCTCAAGTAAAAAAAAAAGGGCACCTTGCGCGGCGCGCGGAACCGCCAGCTGCCCTAGTAGTGTGAGAAGAAAATTGCAATGCACATTTTGGGGAATTGTTAATATATTAGAAGTTTTTAATCCAGAATTGATCGATGTCACCATGGGCTACATACTGTAAAAAAAAAATTAAAAAAAAATAAACTTTTTTTTTTTTTTTTTTTTTTTTTCAAAAGGGCACTTCTGGTCAAGAGGGCAAAGGGCAGGTGCTCTAGCACCACCTAGAGTCTATCTGTGCACGTCTCTGCAATACGTTATCCTTCTGAAGATGTGGGAAAGGGAGGTCATGTACGATAATTGCCCTTTCCCGTCATTCAGAACTTTCTGATTGTCTCTTTTCATCAGAAACTCCATGTGACTGACAAGCTTTGAATGTCAGTCAAATAAAGACATATCGAAGAGTATGTCCAGCGGACTTTCTCCAGTTTCTTCCCAGAAATTCAGCGTCTTTACTTTAGGCTTATACGCACGTTGACGACATTCCTCGCGGGCGTCCTTGAGGAGTTCCCGGCGGCCTTTCCGCGACGCTCTGGTGGCCGCTTTCTGTGTCACCTGGTGGCCGGTTTCTTGGCCGCTGCGCGTCTCCTCCTCCTCCTCCTCCTCCTGCGTCCCTTGACGGTGGTCCTCCTCCTCCTGTGCCTCCTTCAAGGTTCTCCTCCTCGTCCTCCTGCGTCTTATCGCCTCATGGCTTCTATTCTTCCCCTTCCCCCTCTTCTTTCCTGCTGCTTTCTCTGGGGAAGCAGGGGTAACTGGTGCCACGTCTGCCATTATCTCTGTTATTGTACTGAGTGAAGGTCTTGAAGGTCCTTAGACTTTCAACAGGTTTGTGTGTTCTGACCTTCACCACGAAGACCTCAGCCACTTACATACAGCTGAGGAGCTGACTCATCGTGACATCATCGATGACAGGGGTGGACTGGCCATTTAGCTGGGCCACCCAAAAAAAAAAAAAAAAAAAAAAAGTTTTTTTTTTTTTTTTTTTTTTTTTAAATCAAATATTTTTGCTTTTCGGGATTTTTTTTTAGGATTATTACGGTCATTTCAGGGTCGTGTGGCCCAATTATTAGTTACGTTAATGTTTGGGCTGGGATGCTTTCCAGCAGGGGCCTCAGTGCGGCTGCAGAGTTCATGTGCAGGGCTGGGCTGAAACAGTGAAACGCCCCCCCCCCCCCCCGTTGACAAAACGGTCCGGGGGGTGGTGGGCCGGTCCGGACCAAAATGCCAGGGCTGAATTTTGGTCCCAGTCCGGCCCTGATCGATGATCAGTGGTGTAAAGTAACAAAGTACATTTACTCAAGTGCATGTACTTAAGTAAAACTTTGAGGATTTTTGAGCGGTGTAGCCGCTCCTATAAGTGGGGTTGGGAATTCATCCTTCCCTGTACTGTGATTGGCTGACTCTATTCACACCCTTCTCGCCGTACCGTGATTGGCTGACTCTATTCAGGCCTCTGATTGGCTAGCGAGACGCATGATGAAATTAATAACCTATAAATAGTACCACGCACTTCAAAAAAATCCAGATCTACAAGCTCATACAAGCTATGAGCTTGTAGATCTGCTATTTTTGAAAAATCTTGGATTTTTGCAAAAATCTTTGAATATATGTACTTTTTCAAAGCGAACATTTGTAAATCAAATCTTTGCTTCTGGGGTCCCTGGAAAAAATATTTGTTCGCTTTAAAAAAGATATATTCCAAGATTAGCAAAAGGTTTCACGATGATAAACAAGCTCATAGCGCGGCACCGAGTGCCGCGAGCTTGTAGATGAGCTTTCCTGCTATTATGATCTACTGTACTTGTAGAGTGAGCTTGTAGATCTACTATTTTTGAATAGCCAAAGTAATCTGAAAATGACACTGATACGTACCCGGTCTTAATGAGATTAGAAGTACTTTTTCCCTTCCTGGAAATCAAAGCCAAAAAGTACAATATTTGTCTTTGAAATGTAGTGGAGTGCTTTTATTCCACGCGTTTCTCCCCTTTTTCATGGGTCACAAGTAAAATCCCTTTTCAACTTTTTTTCCCTTCTTTTTTTGTTCAAATATTATTTATTTTCCCTGAATTTTTCCATTAAAATAATACAGGCATCGCCAAGATGCTCTGCTATTTTCATTATTTTTATATACATATTTGGGGCCCATTTAGACAGGGAGCTAAAGTGCAATACGTCAGTGGCGTGCACAGACATTTTGAGGGGCAGGTGCTCAAGTAAAAAAAAAAGGGCACCTTGCGCGGCGCGCGGAACCGCCAGCTGCCCTAGTAGTGTGAGAAGAAAATTGCAATGCACATTTTGGGGAATTGTTAATATATTAGAAGTTTTTAATCCAGAATTGATCGATGTCACCATGGGCTACATACTGTAAAAAAAAAATTAAAAAAAAATAAACTTTTTTTTTTTTTTTTTTTTTTTTTCAAAAGGGCACTTCTGGTCAAGAGGGCAAAGGGCAGGTGCTCTAGCACCACCTAGAGTCTATCTGTGCACGTCTCTGCAATACGTTATCCTTCTGAAGATGTGGGAAAGGGAGGTCATGTACGATAATTGCCCTTTCCCGTCATTCAGAACTTTCTGATTGTCTCTTTTCATCAGAAACTCCATGTGACTGACAAGCTTTGAATGTCAGTCAAATAAAGACATATCGAAGAGTATGTCCAGCGGACTTTCTCCAGTTTCTTCCCAGAAATTCAGCGTCTTTACTTTAGGCTTATACGCACGTTGACGACATTCCTCGCGGGCGTCCTTGAGGAGTTCCCGGCGGCCTTTCCGCGACGCTCTGGTGGCCGCTTTCTGTGTCACCTGGTGGCCGGTTTCTTGGCCGCTGCGCGTCTCCTCCTCCTCCTCCTCCTCCTGCGTCCCTTGACGGTGGTCCTCCTCCTCCTGTGCCTCCTTCAAGGTTCTCCTCCTCGTCCTCCTGCGTCTTATCGCCTCATGGCTTCTACTCTTCCCCTTCCCCCTCTTCTTTCCTGCTGCTTTCTCTGGGGAAGCAGGGGTAACTGGTGCCACGTCTGCCATTATCTCTGTTATTGTACTGAGTCTCTTGAAGGTCCTTAGACTTTCAACAGGTTTGTGTGTTCTGACCTTCACCACGAAGACCTCAGCCACTTACATACAGCTGAGGAGCTGACTCATCGTGACATCATCGATGATCAGTGGCGTAAAGTAACGAAGTACATTTACTCAAGTGCATGTACTTAAGTAAAAATCTGAGGATTTTTGAGCGGTGTAGCCGCTCCTATAAGTGGGGTTGGGAATTCATCCTTCCCTGTACTGTGATTGGCTGACTCTATTCACACCCTTTCCGTCCTTCCCTGTACTGTGATTGGCTGACTCTATTCACACCCTTCTCGCCGTACCGTGATTGGCTGACTCTATTCAGGCCTTTGATTGGCTAGCGAGACGCATGATGAAATTAATAACCTATAAATAGTACCACGCACTTCAAAAAAATCTTTTTTTTTTTTTAAATCACACTGGGTGTGATTTTTTTACTTTCCTGGAGTATTTCCAATTTTCTGTACTTTTACTTTTACTCCACTCAGAGTATACCATCTCAGAGGCAAATGTACTTTTACGCCTCTACAATTATTTGAAAACTTACTAGTTACTTTGTATATTTTACAGTAAGTAAAATCTACAAGCTCACAACTCACACATCTACAAAGCTCACACATCGTTGTGAGCTTGTAGATCGTCTATTTTCAAAATATTTTTTTAGACATTTTAGAAATGTGAAAACTTGTGAAATGGGACATTCTGCATAATGAGTACTTTCTACTTTTGGTACTTTATGTACATTTTGATGCCAATACCTTTGTACTTTTACTCAAGTACATTTTTAATTCTGGAGTTGTTCTTGGAACAGAGTATTTCTACATTTCAGTGTTGATACTTTTACTTAAGTAAAGAAATGGAGTAATTTTTTCCACTTTCCATTTTCTTCATTTTTTTTATGGGCAAAACATACTCCCTCAGGGCTCTGTACTAGTGCTGGGGTTTAAAGTGGTTTAAAAACACCACATTTCTCTTTAGGGTCTAGAATAGATCTGAAAGGGTTTGGGACGTGGTCCTTATGTGTGCTTAAAGCAAGCAGAGGTTCTCAAAGTTTTTTTAAAATGGTTTTATCTCTTTAATGTCAAGGACCCCTATTACTTTGAGAGCGTTTGGTTCCATTTTTGGGCGGTGTAGACGCCCCTATAAGTGGGGTTGGGACACCTCATTAGCTGTATTGTGATTGGCTCATTAGTACACCCCTAGCTGTACTGTGATTGGCTGACTCTATTGGCTGACTCTATTCAGCACTGTGATTGGCTAGCAAGACACATGATGACATTAATAACCTATAAATAGGATTATGCACTCATCACAGTGGTCATCATAGTGATGGAAGTGAGCTTCCATCACTATGATGACCACTGTGATGACCACACCGCCCACTTCACACTGGGTGTGATTTTTACACTTACAGACATCCCTGTAAGGGGGTCCATTTTAGACCCCCTCAAGGAACCCCTGAGGGGTCTTGGACCCCACTTTTTAACACCACTGGTCTTGTAAAGAAGTATTTTTCTTTATTTTATATTAATTTTTAGATTTAGTTTGTGTGCCTTTTATTTAGAGAGGGATATGGAAAGTAGGCTGACAGGAAATGGGGAGAGAGATGGGGGGGGGGAGGGGTGACACGCAGCAGAGGTCGTCGGGAACGGGAGTCGAACCCGCGACACGCTGTCAGGCTGACATTGCAGCCTATAGGGTGCCTGGACCGTCACGCCTGCAGCGGCTCAAAGCTCCCGTCGTCGAGACGTAAAGCCAAGCCCACTTGGGCCGGCTCCTCCGGTCCGGCGTGCTTGTTGGTGAAGCCACAGGCTTTCAGAGTCTGGCCGTCCTCCATCAACAGGTCTGTTTTGATGTTGTAGAGCCTTTGTTCTTCCGGCGCTCTCTTCAGAATCCCCTCCACGATGCGCTTCAGCTCGTAGACGCTGGTCGACTCCTTGGCGTCTGCGAAGATACTGGTCTTCCGGCGGTTGATCATGAAGTACACTGAATCCATGCTGAAGCTCTTTGAGTTTATTGAAGTTCCTTAGACGTTCTACAGGCTTGTGTCACATCCACAAAGACCTCAGCCACTTATATACAGCTGCAGGAGCTGTGACTCATCGTGACATCATCGATGATGCGTACATTTCTATGTCTACCTGGGTGTCCCTTTTATGCCCATATATGAAGATCTCTGCCTCTGTAGAGCTTACATTTCTATATATGGCATTGCTATAGTTGCTAGAGCAAAGATCCATATATGGAGACATATACACCATTATGAGGAAATGTATCATATTTATGGAGACATATACACCATTATGAGGAAATGTATCATATTTTTTTAACCTTTATTTAACCAGTAAAAACACGTTGAGACAGTCTCTTTTTCAAGTGTGAACTGGCCAAGATACAGCGTTAAAATTACACAGTCTAAGCTTAACATACCAATACTAAAACAAACAACAAAATAGTCATCCAAGATACATCACAAATACATAAAATAACTCCCAATGCTACACTTTATACAATAGAAAGAAGCCAGTAATCAAACAGAAAATAATAATACACACAGTGTACAACCAATACACATATAACCTTCCGCTAGGCTAATAAACCTCCGGACAGGAACAGGTGTTTGTGAAAAAAACTAAGGTGATTCTTTTGAAGCTTCTCAAGGGAATTAGAGCAGCCAATTTGAGTTTGGTCTGGAGATCATTCCACAACCAAGGGCCTAAAAAAGAAAGAAATTTTTTACCTCCCTCAGATGAAAATGAAGGTACTTCACAGCGTAACCAAGCATTTGATCTGAGATTTAAGCCATTTCTAACCAATTTGAATTTGGAGGTAATGTAGTAGGGGAGCTCACCAAGAATAGCTTTATAAATGAAATTATACCAATGTTGCAACCTGCGCGTAGTCAAAGAGGACCAATCAACTGCAGCATACAACGTGCAATGGTGAGTTCTAAAAGGAGAATTCGTTATGAATCTCAGTGCAGCATGATACAGGGGATCCAGCTTGGTCAATGTGGAGGCACAAGCAAACCTGTAAATATTGTCCCCATAATCCAGCTGGGACAAAAACAGACCAGTGACCAATTTTTTGCGAGCAGTGCAGGCAAAACAAGCCTTCAGTCTATAGAAAAAACTTAGAGTAAATTTCAGCTTCTTACTCAAGGCATCAATATGGAATTTAAAATTTAGATGTTTATCCAACCAGAACCCAAGGTATTTATAGCGATCGACCCACTCAATTAGAGTGCCATCTAAGGTGGGGATGCATAAGGGGATTTGACAAACTCGTGGAGTGAACATCATTGCCTTAGTTTTGTTACCATTTAACATCAATTTGCTTTTTTTTAATTCCTCCTGCAGAGAAATGAAATCCAAAGACAAATTTGTTACAGCCAAATCTAGCGTGGGCGCACAGGAGTACAGAACCGTGTCATCCGCGTACATATGGTACCTAGAATACTTTGACTGACTGCAGATGTTATTCACATATAAAAGGAAAAGTAAAGGACCTAATATAGAACCCTGGGGGACTCCCTTCTCCATGGTTACTTGATCGGACACTATGTCACCCAGTTTCACACATTGTGTGCGGCCGATCAAATAGCTGGTGAACCAGCTAGTCACATTTGGGCCCATGCCTATATTGGAAAGAATTTTTAACAGTATCGGGAGATCAACAGTGTCAAAAGCCTTGGATAAGTCAATAAACAGGGCAGCGCATACATGCGACTTATCCCAGGCAGCCTTAATGTCATCCAAGACAGTAAGGCAAGCTGTGACAGTACTGTGTTTTGATCTGAACCCAGATTGCATGGTATTTAAGATTTGATGTTGATCAAGAAATTTGTTTACTTGGGCTGATACCTGGGCTTCTAGGATCTTTGCTAAGGCCGAAAGATTAGATATTGGCCTATAGTTATTTACATCCGTGGGATCACCAGCCTTCAGGAGGGGAGAAACATAAGCTTGCTTCCACACCGAAGGAATGTTCTGAGAAGTTAGCGACAGATTGAAAATATCAGTTATAGGTTGTGCTATAAGTGACGCAGCTAATCTCAGCAGATAAGGATCAAGACCATCTGGGCCAGGGGACTTTTTTGGATCCAGAGAGGACAACGAACTGAGAACATCAGAGGCCAGGATAGAGAAAAAATCAAAATTAGCGTTTACATTTCCATTTGCTGGCAAGAATGCCACCTCCTGAGCCCCTTGTTGAGAGGAGGAGGCATTTTGTGCATCAAAAATATGCCCAGCCCTTTTGAAATGGTCATTAAAAACATTTGACATACCTTTTTTGTCACTAATGAAAGAATCCCCAACTCGCAACTTTGGCGGGGGACCAGCAGCTCCCCTCTGCTGGAGGGATTTAACTGCTTTCCAGAAATTTGCATGATTGCTGGATGTATCGGAAGTTAAAGACAAATAATACTGCGATTTCAGCTTTCTGAGGAGAGCAGTACATTTATTTCTGAGGATACGAAAGAGAAGCCAATCATTTGGGGACTGTGTCCTTCTGGCAAGTGCCCATTTCCTATTTCTATCATGGATCAAATCAGCTAGATCCCTTGAGAACCAAGGATTTGACCTATTCTTAATTCGGACCTTCTTTAGAGGAGCGTGTTTGTTTACCAAAGAAAAGAAATTATCATGAAAGAAACTGAAAGCCTCGTCCGCAGACGGTATGAGGGAAGTACGAAACCAATCGACTAATGCCAGATCATGCAAGAAAGCTTGCTCCGAAAAATGTTTGAAACAACGTCTGGTTACAGTCAGCCCTTTCACTTTGGGCAATGTAGTGCTCCTAATACATGCAATTGCACAATGGTCACTCAAATCATTAGCAAAAACACCAACAGAGACATATTTGTGAACAGCATTTGTCAAAATGATGTCAATCAGAGTGTCACTGTCTGGTCTAGTGGAGCTGTGAATAATCTGGGTTAAATTAAGGGAGTCACATTGCTGTTTAAAACAAGAGGATTTCTCACTTTTCCAGTCCCAATTTAGATCTCCCAGAATTAAAAGTTCCGTATTTGTATACTTTGAAATTAAATCAATAAGATTTCCCAGAGTTTCAGTTATAGCTGAAGGAGGCCTATAACAGCAGATAATTGTGAGCGGTGTATTTGCCACCGTTATCTGCACAGCTAGAAACTCAAACTGTCGTGGAACTGAGACAGCTTTTAAGACAGACCCTTGAAATCTATTGGAGATATAAAGGGCAACCCCTCCGCATCTACCTTTACGATCTGCTCTAAATAAATTAAAGCCAGGAAACTGTAGATTATCTGGGGTGGTAGGTTTTAACCATGTTTCAGAAATAGCAACCACGTCTGGATTAGCTATCTTAAACCAAGTACTAAGAATATCATGTTTGGGTACCAAGCTCCTAACATTAAAGTGCATGAAACCCAGACCGTTTCTACAGCTGAAATCATGAGGAGTGGACAAGATCGATAAGTTATCTGGGGTTGTAACCGGGCCAGGATTTAATTTAACATTGCCTGAAATAAACAACATCAATAGAATAACAAGCCTGGAGATAACCCTTTTGTAAGACAATTTTGACCCATGGGTTTTGGAGGAGGAAAAGGAGATGTCCATGCATCCGTTACACTGGGCACCTTGCCTATATCCAAAAGCCATGATGTCCAAAATTATTAGAGCACCCGGGAGAACTTGATTCAAATGATCAAGTTCTTTTGGACCCTGAGGCTGAAAATCTGTCAAGTGACCAGACGTAGCACGACCAAATGATTCAAAATGATACATATTTGGCCTCTTTAATAGCACTTCACCTTTGAGAGGTTGAGTACAAGATAAGACAAATATTAGTAGCAAAATAATACATGTCACCCTGGACGTCATGATTTAACAGTGGTGTTCAAGGCAAACAATGCCAAAAATAGAAAAAAAAACAGAAGAGAATTAATAGAAATTATATGAAACTAAAACAACAAATACCAGTTAATCAGCCGGCTAGCACACCGAGTGCCACAGCCGAGGAGGCGGGGAGAGGAAAACAGAGAACGGGCCGAATCCGAGGTACAGAAACTGTTCAATCCGTGGATGAGAAACAGGGCAGAGGCTGGAGGCCTCAGTATTGCAGTTCGTCACAACAGGCGATGTAGCACAGTAGAGCAACAAGATTAACGTGCCATCTGCACTAGCATGTCCGCACGAGGACGCCGGCAACAACAACAGTACTCGCCGTCGCAGAAGCCAGAGAGAGATGGGAGACGAGACCGCCGCGCAAGTCAACCTGGAAGCGTCGTTTATATCCACGCATCCAGCGCAGTCCTTCTTCACAAAGGCCGAGAAGAGGCAGGACGCAGAGCCACCGGATCAGCAGGACAGGCGAGCCATCCGAGCAGCGGCAGCAGCAGAGCAGATCCAACGCAGAACCACCGTTGGTAGCCAGATCACAGCCGCCGAGTAGGCGCAAGGAGAGACGCTGTAGTTGTACTAGCGCTTTTGCCACAGCCAGCGGTGGTATAAACACTGTGTCTAGCGAGCAGCACAAGCTACGATGAGCTAGATTGCCACCCAGGATGATCCCAGCACTCAAGGCCAACCGGACAAGAACGGAGCAGACTGTCCGGGGGACACCCTGGCCTCACAGACACAGCCCCTCGGATGAGATGTAGCGTCGTACACCGGGTAAAGCCGGCAGAGACACCAGGCGGATTGAGGGACAGGCTTCTCAGAGGTAGACAATCCACTATTTCATAAACTATTGCTAAAAAAAATCCCAGAATATCACGCTAACAACGAACTGTGTTTAAAATATCACTAAAAAGGAGCAACAATAAAATTCATGATGCAAAGATGACTTAGAAACATAAAAACATAAAACCTAGCAGAGCGTGTAACATTCATGCCGCCATCTTGGATCCTCGGCGAGCTTATACTGTATATGGAGATATACACCATTATGAGGAAATGTATCATATTTATGGAGACATATACACCATTATGAGGAAATGTATCATAGGAGACGTATACACCATTATGAGGAAATGTAGCCATATATGGAGCTTATATTTCCATGCTAGACTGATGCTGCGTTGGAAACATTCTATTTTTGTATTGTTATTTTTTGTTATTATTATTATTTATTATTATTCTTTGTTTTTGTCTTTTTGTTAATTAACCACTTGAACCCCAGCTGTTCTGGGGGGAAAGAGCATAGACATATCAGCAACTTTTCGACAGACAGACAGACAGACAGACAGACAGACAGACAGACAGACAGACAGACAGACAGACAGACAGACAGACAGACAGACAGACAGACAGACAGACAGACAGACAGACAGACAGACAGACAGACAGACAGACAGAGGTCATATGTAATAACTATTCTTTCAAATGTTCTTACAAAGCAGTGCACATAGCGGCAGTAGAAGCTCACAATACCCAGCCTGATCTCATGCACAGAACACGGTGAAATAGCACGGATTCAAAATTCCGTAAAGAGACAACTAGAAAACCCGAAAAGCAGTGCATAGGAGCCACGAACCCTACGGTGAAATAACACGGGTTGCAACCCGGAAGCAGAGCTGTCCCCACAACATGATTTACCATTCTGTGCCTATCGGTATATAACTCGGACGGCGCTGAGAAGGCTCAAGCGAACATTGCAACGTTTAGCTCGCTCACTTTAGTTCGCTCGTTGGCAGTGTTGTAAAGTAACTAAGTACATTTACTCAAGTACTGTACTGAAGTACAATGTTGAGGTATTTTTAACTTTACTTAGCTTGTTACGACCCCCTGTCTAGGGTAGGGGAGGTGACATAATAAGAGGACACAGTCACTTTCAAGAATGAATTGATTTTATTTTCATTTTTTTTGTGCAGAGATTTCAAGCTTTTTTTCATAAGTGCCAAAAACTTCAGGGTGTCGGTTTACATTTGCAAAATGTTTACATTTGCAAAATGTCTACCTAATAAAGAAAATTACAACATAACCCAAACCTAACCAAAGAAAAATATACAATTGCTAAACTTACTTACCTAACTAAAGAATAAACAGACAATTATTTGAAAACTTTAGTTACTAGTTACTTTGCAGATATAAATTATTACATTATAAAACATACATTAACCCCTTTATCCTTATTTTATACCTACGCTGATCTACAAGCTCACAATGTATCGCATCGCAACGCGTTGTGAGCTTGTACATCTGCTATTTTCAAATATTTTAGTACTTTTACTTTTGGTACTTTAAGTTTTGATACCAATACTAAGTACATTTTGAATTCCGGACTTTTACTTGTAACAGAGTACTTTTACATTGCAGTATTGATACTTTTACTTAAGTATAACATTTGAGTACTTTATCCACCACTGCTCGGTGGTGCTTCACCTGGCTCCAGTTCGCTTGAGACTGCGCTCCTCTGACACTTTGGGGGTTTTCTAGTCGTCTACGTACGGAATGTCAGTCCGTGCTATTTCACCGTGTTGTGTGAGATCGGGTTGCAATACCGCATCGTGAGGCGTTGTGAGCTTGTAGATCTGCTATTTCCGCAATTTTTGTCACACCTATGGTCTCACCGCCATCCAACCTATATGCCTGAGTCAGAGTACCCGTTTGTCTGTGTGCCGTTTTGTGCCCATATATGGAGATATCTGTATCTGTCTATCCGCCATGTCCCCTTTATGTCCATGTATGGAGATCCCTGATGTCATCAGTATATGCCCAAATATTGGAATGGGCATATTGGTGGGATTGGCTGCTTTGGGAACTCCTTACCAGGGCCCAATTTCCACTCTAGGCAAGCTTTCTCGGATGCGCCAGCATAACACCACAGATGTCACTATTTTTGGGCGGTGAAACCGCCCCTATAAGTGAGATTTGGAAAAATGTACAAATATCTTGGGCAGTGAAACCGCCCCTAAAAGTGAGGTTTGGAAATGTGTACAATTATCCTGCGCTGTGATTGGCCAATCACAATCTATTCAGGACTGTGATTGGCCAGTGTCACATGACACATATGCATAGCCCTATATAAGCAACCATAACTTGAAAAAAAACATTAACTGTTTTTTTTCAAGTTATGGTTTTGTCCATCATAAAGAGTGTTTCAATAAATGTATTTATCTTTTGTACATGATTGATCGACTCCATTCAGTATTGTGATTAGCTAGCAAGACACCGCCCACTTCACACAGGGTGTGATTTTTTTATAATAACAATTTTAGGTTTTTAAGTGTGTTCTAATAAAGTCTATTATAGCTAGATAACATCAGTATCCATTGTCTTCATTATAGGAAATGTAATGAGTGAATTTTAACATTTTTGTAATTGAAAACTAGATATATTGAATGATGAAACCCTAACACTAACCAAACATAATATTTTAAAAGGTGTTTACATGGATATGAATGCATAACAAGTCAGCTATGAGGTGGGAGAAAAATAGAAATGTAAATAATTATTTTTTGAGTAGTTTGGGCTGAGTTAAATCACGGGTCAAATTTGACCCGCTAACACCAAAACTGCAGGTTTCTAACACATTGCAAGGGTTAAATAAAAACAAATTGGAACCACCAGTAAAGGACCATCTTTGGGCGGGGTACGCTACAGATAGCATCAATCAGGTGATTGATGAAGGTTTAGAGGGACCCACACGTCATGTACATTTTTGGGCGGTGTAGCCGCCCCTATAAGTGGGGTTGGGACACCTCATTAGTACACCCTTCGCTGTACTGTGATTGGCTCATAATTAGTACACCCCTAGCATTAGTACACCCCTAGCTGTACTGTGATTGGCTGACTCTATTGGCTGACTCTATTCAGCACTGTGATTGGCTAGCGAGACACATGATGAAATTAATAACCTATAAATAGGACTATGCACTTCTTCCATCACTGTGATGACCACTGTGATGACCACACCGCCCACTTCACACTGGGTGTGATTTTTATAATACTGATGCTGCTGAGCAAGAGCAGAGTGCAGGATTTGTGTTCATTCATTTTGTTCATGATTGTTTCAATAGAGGATGTTAAAAATGTACAATGCCGATCATTATGTAATAATGTGTGACAGGCAAATGTAAAACAATAAGTAATCCCAGGACACATGGACTAAGGTGCAGTCTGCCAATGACGAGAATGACGATATTTTGTGTTTTCAGTGGTTTTCCACTAGATGGCGCTGTTCGCTCGCCTATGGGTCACCGTTTGGCTCCCAGTGAAAGAGAGAAGCAGCGGGTCACGTGATCGCAAAAAAAAAATCACACCCAGTGTGAAGAGAGTGGTGCCTTTCATGAGTTCATTTCATTATGCTATTATTAGACTAAAGGCCTTTGCACACAGGGTGCGATTAATCAATCCGTTTTTACCGCATGCGAAAAGACGCACAAATCAAACTGGGTTCGATTGAAAAAAAACACGCATCGCCGCATCGCATCGCCGCATCGCATCGCCGCACGGGGTGTGCATGAGGTCATTGAGAACCATGTGTTCATTTAAAAAATGACATTGTCCGTTTTTTCCGTGCGGAAAATCGCACCCTGTCTGCAAAGGCCTTAACTGCTTTAAAATAACTAATATTGGCAGAAACATCTTTCAAATATTTTAACTCACTTAAGTGTGTGTGTGTGTGTGTGTGTGTGTGTGTGTGTGTGTGTGTGTGTGTGTGTGTGTGTGTGTGTGTGTGTGTGTGTGTGTGTGTGTGTGTGTGTGTGTGTTTGTGTGTCACTCCTGTTTGTGTATAATTAGTGTAACTGGTTGCATCTTTGTGTTGCAATCAGCCACAGCTGTTGAGGCCAGACACAAACATGTTGAGGCCGTCCGCAAACATACACACAAAGTCAGTCCTTGGAGTGGCTAGCACCACTGAAAAACAGCCCACTTCCTTCTGCTGCTTTTTGGAGAAAACAGCCTACATTCAACTGCCTATATGGAACGGATGATCGCGGTGGTTCGCTTTCTTTTCCCCGATTCTACGAGACTCGTAGGTACGTCTTTTAACCCATTAAGGCCGGAGGTGCCGATTCTACAAATGTCTTCTAAATCCTAACAGTTCTTTTGAAAAAACGTATGTTTCCATGAAACTTTTTCATGTCAAGGACAGCAAAATGATATGTATTTGGCCTACGGACCCCCATCTCAAAATATTTAGTTCCAGGGACCCCCCAAAAGCAATGTTCGCTCTAAAAGAATATATATATTCAAAGATTTGCACACATTTTCACGATTTTTCAAAAATAGCAGATCTACAAGCTTGTAGCGCGGCACTAAGAGTTATTTTGATTTGCAATGTAGACTCCACGGAAGAATGAGGTTTTGCCGGTGAACTTCAATGCATCATCACCTATAATAACATCAGGGGTAACAATAACCCTGACCTGTTCTTTTGCTCGTTGTATTGTGAAACAGACATTTTTATGATGTCCGGCGGTGCTTTTAAAGGTCTTTGTGTGAGGATAGAGAGGGATGGCTGAATATTACCCTTGAGAGAGAGTTGCTGAGCAACACTCTGTTGGAAGCTCTCTGTCAGAGAGAATGCTATGAAAGGATTTGTCAAAGTCAGATCTGCTACCAAAAGACTTCCACTTTCTCCTTCACTCCAGGTATTCAACTCTACTTTGTCCTCATGAACCCTATAGCACAGGCAGTGGTGTAAAGTAACTAAGTACATAATTGCTCAACTACTGTACTTAAAGGTAGGGTAAGTGATTTACTTTGGTTAAAATAAGTGTTAAATAGCTCTATATTCTGATAGTATTCATTGCTATAGACTAGTGTTCGTTCAGTAAAAGGAGTCTCCATGTCTCTCTAGCTCTTTATTAAACAGAAAATGCATGTTCAGTGCTCTCTCCTGATTGGCTTAAATGTTGTCACCTACCTGAAAATGTACGTATATTCTGTTTACTAAAGAGCTGGAGAGACCCCTGTGACCGAACAAACACTCTGTAGCAATGATTACTATCAGAATATAGTACTTTAACCTTTTTTACCAACACAAAATATTTACCAAAAATTATCACTTACCTTACCTTTAAGTGCAATGTTGAGGTATTTTACTTTACTGGAGTATTTCCAATTTCCAATACTCTTACTTCTACTCCACTACATCTCAGTGGCAAATATTGTACTTTTACTCCACTACAATTATTTGAAAAATGTGGCTACTAGTTACTAAATTTTGATTATTATTACAAAACACACATTAACCACTTCAGCCCTAGATATATTTCGGCCATTTGAAAATAGCAGATCTACAAGCTCACAGTATATCTGCTATTTTCAAAAGAATTGTATACATCGTGCTTCAACAACAGGGGGTCCTCATTTATTACAGGGGGGGCCGCCAAATCTTTGTGTTATAGGAACTTCAACCCTAGCCTCCCTATTCAGAGTGGAGGATCATTAGCCAAAAATAGCAGATCTAAAAGCTCACAGCACCTCTTTGGTTAAAATACATGTTACAAAGCTCTATATTGTGATAGTATTCATTACTATAGAGTGTTTGTTCAGTAACAGTGTTAAATAGCTCTATATTGTGATAGTAATCATTACTATAGAGTGTTTGTTCAGTAACAGTGTTAAATAGCTCTATATTGTGATAGTAATCATTACTATAGAGTGTTTGTTCAGTAACAGTGTTAAATAGCTCTATATTGTGATAGTAATCATTACTATAGAGTGTTTGTTCAATAACAGTGTTAAATAGCTCTATATTGTGATAGTAATCATTACTATAGAGTGTTTGTTCAGTAACAGTGTTAAATAGCTCTATATTGTGATAGTAATCATTACTATAGAGTGTTTGTTCAGTAACAGTGTTAAATAGCTCTATATTGTGATAGTAATCATTACTATAGAGTGTTTGTTCAGTAACAGTGTTAAATAGCTCTATATTGTGATAGTAATCATTACTATAGAGTGTTTGTTCAGTAACAGTGTTAAATAGCTCTATATTGTGATAGTAATCATTACTATAGAGTGTTTGTTCAGTAACAGTGTTAAATAGCTCTATATTGTGATAGTAATCATTACTATAGAGTGTTTGTTAAATAGCTCTATAATGTGATAGTAATCATTGCTATAGAGTGTTTGTTAAATAGCTCTATAATGTGATAGTAGTCATTACTATAGAGTGTTTGTTAAATAGCTCTATAATGTGATAGTAGTCATTACTATAGAGTGTTTGTTAAATAGCTCTATAATGTGATAGTATTCATTGCTATATAGGGTTTGTTCAGTAACAGGAGTCTCCATGTCTCTCCAGCTTTTTAGTAAACAGAAAATGCATTTTCAGTTCAGGATACCAATTGTATCCAACCTTGAGAGAGAGAACTACAGGATACATGATTAAACAAGTGAAATTGAAGTGATGACACAAAGAACTGAGCAGACAAAATTGGAACTGGAACACTATACAAATTAAGCTGATACATGGGTACTCTCTCCTGATTGGCTGAAATTATGTCACCTACCTGAAAATGTACTGTGTTTAATAAAGAGCTGGAGAGACGGGGAGACTCCTGTTACTGAACAAACACTCTATAGCAATGATTACTATCACAATATAGTGCTTTAACCTTTTAACAAAAAAACGTTTTCACAAAAATATCACTTACCCTACCTTTAAGTCAGCTACTGGTTCTAAATACCGGTTTCGGTATATTTTTGGTTGCCCAGCCCTAGCTAGTACATACATAGCACTTCAATCATTCACTCACTCACATATAGCCTATATGCTGGATAGACTGTATGGCTGTGGTTCAGTCAGTGCTGTCTCAGGCTCCACTGTGTGAAACTCATCTCACACTCACAGCTTCAACCTAGAATCGTCTTCACTGTCAGGAGGGAACCTCGTATGTAATGTCCAAAACCCAAAAAACTATTACATTGTGTTCTCACAGATCCAATGTAGTTACGTTATTTAGTCATAATAAGCTCTGGTTGATACTTTTCATTGGTTAAAATACTATTAAAAACCCACCAGACACACTTACTATAAGCATTCTCACTTAGAAGGATAGTTCACCCCAAAAATCGATTGGTCACTCCATGGAGACTTGAATTCATGGATATCTTTTTTGTTTTTTGTCGCATTCCTAAGACAATAATTTGATGACCGGTTCCGGTAGGCGACACAAAGGAGACTGTTTGTGTCTCCTACCGGAACCGCTGCCGGTCATCACATTATCGGCATAGGAATGAGACATAAAGATATCCATGAATTCAAGTTTCCATGGGGTGACTAATCGATAGAAATAAAGACATTTTGGGGGTGAACTATGCCTTTAAATTATTTTGGGGGGAAATAGAGAAAATAGCCCAAGCTGTTCGCTAATTTTAAGCGACAGTGTTTTACCACGAAGTACAACATTGATTTATGACAATATAAAACATGGAGATACAAGATTTCTGCCCCGACATGAGACGATATTAATGCGAGTGGAATCACTCAACAGCTCTACTCCAGCACTGATACGTTGTCATTTAACCCATTAAGACCGGGAACGCATCTGTGTCATTGTATAGATTATTTTTGGCTATTCAAAAAAAATCAGATCTACAAGCTCATAGCACGGCACCGAGTGCCGCGCTATGAGCTTGTAGATCTGCAAAAAAAAAATTTAAACTTGGAGAATTTCTCCAAATCTTTGAATATACATATTTTTAAAGCGAACATCTTCGCTTCTGGGGGGGTCCCTGGAACAACATATTTTGAGATGGGGGTCCGCGGCCAAATGCATATAAAAAAAAAGAAATCTAAATCCTAACAGCATGTTGCTATATCAGTGGTGCTCCAACTTGTCCATGTCAAGGACCCCCAAAAGGATATGTACAGTATTTGGCCACGGACCCCCATCTCAAAATATGTTGTTCCAGGGACCCCCCAGAAGCACAGATCGGAGTTAAAAATGTTTGCTTCAAAAGATATATATATATATATTCATTTGCACACATTTTCACAATTTTTCAAAAATAGCAGATCTACAAGCTCATAGCGCGGCACTCGGTGCCGCGCTATGAGCTTGTAGATCTGCTATTTTTGAGTAGCCCAAAGAAACCTAAAGTGACACAGATGCGTTCCCGGGTTGACTGGATTAAACTGTGAATAGAAAAGAGAGACTCGGCTCTCTCTCTTTCCGGCATCAGCCACTTGTCATGCAAAAGATTGTGCTTTTCTGTGCCGCGGGTTTCTTTTTTATTCCCTGTGTTTAATTTGTCGGGGGGTTTTCAAGGGTCATAAAAAAATCCCCCAGGCGGTTCGATCACCGCCGCAGAGGAGAGCCGCGGGTCGTAAATAAAGTCGTCTAAAGACAGGAGATAAGAGAGAGAGGTGGTGTTTTATATAGGCTAGCTGCTGATAGCTAATTGCATTGCGCTCCCCCCCCCTTCCTATCTAATAATACCTTATCTCTTGGGCTGAATATGCCATGCAGATATATTGCTTATTACATTTTTCTTATATATTTTTCTTAATTTTCTGCATAATTCTTTGGCTTCTCTGTATATTTGGTGAAAGCTGATTTATTTTTTCAATGAGGAAAATAAAAATTTTCGAATCAGTCTCTGTAACGCACAGTAATCAAGAGGTTTAGTAAACATTAGCCTGGGTTGGATTTTCTGGGGGGGGGGGTGCTCTGCTTCCATGGCTCTGCTTATCATATCACGATGTTGTACACACGATGGTGTACACAATGGTGTAAAGTAACTAAGTACATTTACTCAAGTACTGTACCTAAATACAATTGTGAGGTAGGCCTACTGGTGTATTTCCGATCGTCTATACTTTTACTTCCACTCCACTATATATTGCACTTTTACTCCACTACAATTATTTGAAAACTTGAGTTGCTGTAGTTGCTTTGCAGATTGCAAATCGTTACATTATAAAACATGCATTAACCACTTTAGCCTTATTTTATACCTAGGCTATTTGAAAATAGCCAATCTACAAGCTCACTCACTCACTCACTCACTCACTCACTCACTCACTCACTCAGCGAACACACACACACACACACACACACACAAACATGCTCATAAACAGTTCCAACACACGCACACACGTGCGCGACCCGTCGCGAACCACAGCGAACACACATACACACACGTGGCGTGACACGTGGCGCTCATCTTCCGCTGCGACAACGAGCAGCAGACTGAACGGCAGCCGCTGTCCGCTGTGTCTCTGATCATTTGGACTTTCTGGATCTAATTTCACCGAATCGTTCGATTTTATTCCATGATTGGGTTATGGCAACGCTTTGTGCAATCAGTGACATTCTTATAGATGACATTATCAGTAATTATTTTGTGCACCGCATTTAATCAGCAGATGCATACGAGCATAATTGGATTTCTGATGCAGTTAAACTGTGTGTGTGTGTGTGTGTGTGTGTGTGCGTGTGCGTGCGCGTATACGTGTTTTCAAAATCCCTATCGGCATGGCCATACAAACGTATTAACTTACTAATGAAAACCTAACTTTTCAGTATCATCTAATTAAATCAAGCTGTAGATAAATACTGTTTAATTGGAAAACAACCGAAACTGCAACTTGCCTTTTAAACCTCTTTATACCCGTATTATACTTCATTGACTGCATGGGGTCCCCCAGGGTTCTGTCTTTGGCCCCCTAATTTCTCCCCAAATATAAATTGGGGAGAAATATTTTTGCAATAACAGATCTACAAGCTCACACAACACGACGTGAGCTTGTAGATCGTTTTACACAAGATCGTACTCTGTGTGTAGTATTTGGGGACCCCCCAAAATAACCACATTTGAACTGGGGACCCTCCATAATAATCATATTTGAACTGGGGAACGCCCAAGATAATCATATTTGAACTGGGGACCCCCCAAATAATTATATTTGAACTGGGGACCCCCCAAAGTAATCATATTTGAACTGGGGACCCCCCAAAATAATCATATTTGAACTGGGGACCCCCCATCCTGATAAGCACTTGGAATTGTAGGAGTTGAAGCATTACATTTAGTTTGACTCGGTTCCACATTTAAACATTGTGAACATAGCAGATCTACAAGCGCGCTGCGAGGCGTTGTGAGCTTGTAGATCTGCTATTTTCAGAAATGTGCCTCTTTCTTATATTATTTGACAATTTGGTCAATGTTTGACCAGTTTTTATAGTATATTTTGTTAATTATGTTTTGATGCTGGTAATGGTCTTATTCTTTCATTTATTTCCTCCTGTTTTATTGTGGTCATGATTCTGCATAATGAGTACTTTTACTTTTGGTACTTGAAGTACATTTTGACTCCAAAACATGTAACAGAGTATATAGTTTTACTTAAATAAAACATATGAGTACTTTTTCCACCACTGCTTGTTTACATTGCCATACACCAGGTGCTCATCCAGGCTCTTGTCATCTCCCGCCTGGACTACTGCAACTCCCTCCTTGCTGGTGCCCCAGCATCTGCCATCAGACCTCTGGAGCTTGTTCAGAAAGCTGCAGCTCGTCTGGTGTTCAACCGCCCCAAGTTCTCCCACACAACTATCCTTCTCCGTTCTCTACACTGGCTCCCTGTAGCGGCTCGCATTCAGTTTAAAACCCTGATGCTAGCCTATAGGGCAGTGAAAGGAACAGCTCCTTCTTACCTCCGGGCTATGGTCGATGCCTACACCCCTGCCCGACCACTTCGGTCTGCCACCTCGGGGCGACTGATTGCCTCGTCACTCAAGGGTCCTTCTGGTCGATCGACACGGTCACGACTCTTTTCTGTTCTGGCCCCACAGTGGTGGAATGAACTTCCCACTGATGTCAGGACAGCAGAGTCACTGCCCATCTTTCGCCGCAGGCTGAAAACCCACCTCTTCAGGAAACACTACCCATCCTCTCTGCCTGGCCTACTTGTTGTTAACTAGTTGTACAAACTCTTGTTTTATTTTTGTATTGTTTTATTAGATCTTGTTTAGTCGATACACTTATTTGTTTTAGCTCGTGCTCATTTTATTTTGCTATTTTGTCTCATCTGTTTAAGAAAGTAGGTAGCTGATATATTGCACTTTTACCTTAGCGCTAGGTATACTCTTGGTTGCTTGTTTTTGCAGGAAATGCACTTAAGACTTCTGGTGATTAGTAGTTTCGTTCCCTACCTTGAATGTTGAATGCACTTATTGTAAGTCGCTTTGGATAAAAGCGTCTGCTAAATGACTGTAATGTAATGTAACTAGAAGTTCTGCCCGCTACGCGGGCAGAATTCTAGTACTCCCCCCGCCTAAACCCCCCCCCTAACCCCCCCAAAGAAAATGTCGTTTGGGGGTACAAAATCATGGGATAAAAAAAAAAAAAAAAAAAAAAAGTAATGTACTGTACTGTACTGTACGGTCTGTACTGTACGGTCTGTACTGTACTGTACGGTCTGTACTGTACTGTACTGTACTGTACTGTACTGTACTGTACTGTACGGTCTGTACTGTACTGTACGTACTCTGTACTGTACTGTACTGTACTGTACGGTCTGTACTGTACTGTACGGTCTGTACTGTACTGTACTGTACTGTACTGTACGGTCTGTACTGTACTGTACGGTCTGTACTGTACTGTACAGTACTGTACTGTACTGTACTGTACGGTCTGTACTGTACTGTATGGTCTGTACTGTACTGTACTGTACTGTATGTACTGTACTGTACTGTACGGTCTGTACTGTACTGTACGGTCTGTACTGTACTGTACTGTACTGTACGGTCTGTACTGTACTGTACTGTGCTGTACTGTACTGTACGGTCTGTACTGTACTGTACTGTACTGTACGGTCTGTACTGTACTGTATGGTCTGTACTGTACTGTACTGTACTGTACGGTCTGTACTGTACTGTACTGTACTGTACAACGCGCAAAACGAAAGCGAAACCTAACTGCAGCATGCAAACCGAAAGCGAAACCTAACTGCATCATGCAAACCAAAAGCGAAACCTAACATGCAACTGAAAACACATTACAAACACATGACAAACACATGTTCAGCCAGTTTGCCAATTGTATAGATAGATGTAATGTAATACACGCTGAGGAAGGCTTGACGCCGAAACGCGTCTGTGTATGTATGCTGTGTTTGTCCGTACCCACATGAAATAAAAGTACCAGACGGACTTTGGAGTGCTGGCTATTACCTTCTTACTGTTTCTTAGGCGTTTGTGCCTCACGATGAGATACAGACAGAGTGCTCGTTTTTTTTTTCTACTGTAGAAACAGTCCGCACTCACAAGGTGAATTTGCTTTTCATTTTACTATTTACCGCAGCAGCAGCCGCCGCCGACAAAACGGACGCGTTTCGGCTACTCAGGCCTTCATCAGCGTTTTCAGCTCTTCTGAAATCCACGGTTATAAACCATGGCCTCTTGTGGCCTTATTGCTTTATTTATATTCCATCACACGACGGCAATCGCTTGCCGACAATATAACAGATCTTCAAGATCTGTCGGGAGTTTAATTTGGGCTTCAACAAGGGCTTATGTGATCTCAGTCCAACGGGCCATCTTATAGAGATCGATTAAATTAAATTCCATTCCATTTTATCATCGTGACAAATCATAAGTTGTCTCAAGACACTTAACACATTAAGACCCCAGGCCGATTCTACAACGTCTTTTAAACTGTTTTCTGAAAAAAAAAAAAGGAAAAAGAATCAGTGGTACTCAAACCTGTCATGGACTCCCAAAATGATATGTATTTGGCCACTGACCCCCTCCATCTCAAAATACTTTGTTCCAGGGACCCCCAGAAGCAAAGATTTGAGTAAAACAATTTCGCAAAAAAACTGAAAACAAAAAACATTTTCACGATTTTTAAATAGCCAACCAATGTGCTAATAGATATAGCTCAAATTTAAAATGACACAGATGCTTTCCCGGTTATAAAGGGTTAGCATATATACAAGAGGACCCCCCCCCCCCCCCCCCTCCTGAGCGAGGTGGGAGCCTCATTCAGTCAGAACATGGTTGATGTAAGGTATTGATCGGACCAACATCCCGGCGCATGTGAGTAACATATAAATGAGCTGGAAGATCGAAACGCTACAGTATCTTCCTCTAATGCCTGGAGCCATGTCACTGAACCTATATCCACTACACAGGGTAATGCCTGGAGCCATGTCACTGAACCTATATCCACTACACAGGGTAATGCCTGGAGCCATGTCACTGAACCTATATCCACTACACAGGGTAATGCCTGGAGCCATGTCACTGAATCTCTCCACCTCACACACGTATCCTATAGCATATAATTTGCCCGTACACATCAAAGCTGCCCAGTCGATAGCTATTTCTAAATCCTTATTAAAGACTAATTTCTTCTCCCTGGCCTTCAGTGAAAGCTGATGTAGCCCTGTCTTTCCCTGACTCAAATTCTTTACTCAAGTAAAAGTACCAATACTGCAATAAAGAAATACTCTGTTAGGGCACGGCCCCACCACACTTTTATTTTACCTCTGGGGCGGAATCTGCCAATGCTTTGTCAATGCAAATGCGTGGATTCGTGGTCTTGCGCATTTTTTCCGAGAATCCGCGCATTTGCATTGACAAAGCATTGGCAGATTCCGCCCCAGAGGTAAAATAAAATTGCGGTGGGGCCCTTACAAGTAAAAGTCCATTTTTAAAAATGTACTTGAGTAAAAGTACAGCAGTATTGGCATCAAAATGTACTCAAAGTACCAAAGTTAAAGTACAAAAATGTTTGAAAATAACAGATCTGCTGTTAGCTTGTAGATCGTCTTTTTTCAAACAGCCTAGGTATAAAATAGGGCTAAAGTGGTTAATGTACAGTATGTTTCATAATATCATAATTTATATCTGAAAAGTAACTTGTAACTAAAGTTTTCAAATCATTGTAATGGAGTAAAAGTACAATATTTGCCTCTGAGATGTGGTGGAGTAGAAGTAAAAGTACTGACAATTGGAAATACACCAGTAAAGTAAAAACATCCTCAAAAGTGTACTTAAGTATAGTACTTGAGTAAATGTACTTAGTTACTTTACACCACTGCTTATTTCATTGTATGCTATTGTCTGTTTATATTGCATTGTTTGCTTCTAGTTTTTTACCTGTAGCACTTTGGTTGACACGGTCATGTTAAATGTCAGATATAAATAAACTTTGATTTGATTTGATTTGATTTAATATTGTAGCTGTAGGGAAGAAACCTCATATCTCCACATTTAAACTTTTGTATGTTCCGATAATTAAATTCCTACCTTATTGTACAAGAGCGTTGAACAAAAGTAGCGAACATAGCCAATCCACGAGGCTCACAACACGTGAGCTTAGTAGGCCAATAGATCTGCTATTTTCACTATTTCTGGAACAATTTGGAAAGTAAAAGAGAGAGTGGTTATAAGTGTGTCTGTGGCTGTTTATAAATGTTAAACCAATGAAAACAAGAAGCTTGTGACTAATCAATACAAACTACATTGGATCCATTGGAACACGGCCCTGTTCTATAACGTTTTTTTGGACATACAAGGTCGTCAAGGCCGACATACAGAGATTATATTCCATATTGCACACACAGGGTAAAACGCCTGCCAAGAAACCAGACGCTTTGTAAAAGGAAGCTTGTAATTCAAAGCTTCATACAGAGAGAACATGGAGCACTGAAATACATGAAGTCTGCCATGTGAACAGAGGACGTTTTTACTTGGTTTCACTGTGCGTGTTCAGGATCCATCCATCAATCTCTCTCTCTGATCTCCAGTCTTGTGTCTTCACTGTGGAGCCTGCATGTCATCTCTATATTATGTTGTATTCAGTTTCTGTTATTAACACTATGTATACCAGAGGTCACAAAGTGCCATGCATGCTGATTTCTATAAAACAGAAAACTATAAAATACACCCTGCTGTGCTACGTAAACTCCTTTATATAAAACCTGATGTATAACGCTACTCAGGCGTAAAACGGTTGTCCGTGCCAAAAATAGCCGATCCACAAGCTCACAATGTGCCACATCGTGAGCTTGTAGATTGGGTACTTTTTGGCATACATCAGCGTCGGACAACAGAGCCTAATTTAATCATAATGCTTGAACGTGTATCTGTACTTCCACCAACAATCATGTAACTACTGTACCTTTTCTTTCTCTAAATGATCATTTCGATGCTTTTCATGATAAACAAACAACCTATGTCACACCGCAGATCCGACCAATAAGTACCCGTTGTACCTTTTGTGCCAAATCTACCCATATATGCAGGTCTCTGTATTTGTCAGTCCTTGTCCCTTTTATGCCCATATATGGAGATCCCTGATGTCATCAGTATATGCCCATATATGGGCATATCGCTTGGAACGGCGGTTCTAGACAACCGGATATCGGAACAACTCGATGGCGGGCACTTGCCGATGTGCTCGCCGAGTTTGAAGTAGGTCGGTCCCATATGCACAAGCAGGCGCCCAAATCCCGGGGGGGATGGGGGGGATTTGTCTCCCCATAGCTTCAGATTGGACCCCCCCCCCCCAAGTCCATTTTAGAATAATAAAAATAAATGTTCGGTGCCAGAGTTTTATTAAAACAGTGTACGTTTAGTGCCAGAGATCTCACCGTTTGTAACGCTGCACTGTTTAGAGCTGTAAACTCCACGACGAGCACCCCCCCCGCCCCCGTGTGGAAAAAAAAATGAAAAAAACACAAAGATTGAAAACATGGTAAATCAAAATTCACGCGTGGGCAACTCCCCTCTATCCTCCACCCAGATATGCGCCGCTGTGCACATGACCATACATGGGCATGGCGGAGAATCTGTGGCTCTGGACAACCAGATCTCCATATATGCCTACTGTATATGGGCGCATCGGGTTTGTTTATGGTTATGTTTGAGTCAGAGTGGCATGGCCGATATCCGTCCGGCCGACCTCCCATTAGTCAATTTTTGTATAGGATGATGAAGTGTTTTATAATTTTTTTTGTATTTACCCGTTCAATCCAGGAACGCATCTCTGTCATTTTAGATATCTTTGGCTATTCAAAAATAGCAGATCTACAAGCTCATAACGCGAGTGCCGCGCTATGAGCTTGTAGATCTGCTATTTTTGTAAAACCATGAGAATTTGTGCAAATCTTTGAATATATATATATTTTAAAGCGAACTTTTGTCAAACATTTTGTTCCAGGGACCTCCAGAAGCAAAGACTTGAGTTAAAAATGTTCGCTTTAAAAAAGTATATATTATTCAAAGATTTGTACAAATGTTCACGATTTTGTGCCCCGCTATGAGCTTGTAGATCTGCTATTTTGGAAAAGCCACAGTATAAAATAATGGTTATAGCTAGAATATCTAAAATAACACGGATGCTTTGGCGGTCTTAAGCCAGAGTTTAATATCATAATGTACTCACCAGTGCCAGCCATTTATTGTTGTTTTTTAGTTTTTTTTTCACGTCGCCACAGACCTCGCTAAATACCTTAAGATCGCGCGTTTGTAGACATCGAACTGTTTGTAGACACACAGGGTAGCTGTGTGAGTGGCCCAGAGAAGACCGTTTCAATCGGCCACATTCCATGTTGCAGTAGGTAGTCGCGGTTTATGTTAAACAGCGTTCAGCGAGGAGAAAAACAACAACCGAGATAATGGCGGATTAGGGGAAGATTTAGAGCGACGGCGGATGGGAACGAAAATCTCCGGATACGGATGTTTCCATATCCGGGTGTGCTACAATGAAATGTGTCACTGTGAGGGAGGCCTACAATGAAATGTGTCACTGCGAGAAAAAAAAAAAGAAGAAAGACCACTTCGCGTAGATCTACGCGGCTGGCACGCTGCGCAATTATTTAGGTTTGCGTAGATCTACGCGATTGGCACGCAATGTGTTAATGGGTTAGCCAATTTTTCTATAGGGTGATGAAGTCTTATTTTTAACTTTTTGGAACATGAAATGTAATCGTTTGTGTGACACCACAACACTGTGGACAAGATGTCTGCTTGCCAGAGGGCTTTCTAGTCATTCATCCTCTCTCCCCCCCCCCTACATTAACAGTATTATATGGTTTCATATTTTTCAATCCATAGAGTATTTTAGGAAAATGAAAGTGGAGGCCGGAACGAGAGGCGGTGTTCCTCTCCGCTCCCTGTGGAGATTTATCTGTGATCAAAGACACCTGGGGACGCAGCCAGCAAAGTCTCATTGTCTCTCTGAAGAGACATCTGTACGTGTGTGTGTGTGTGTGTGTGTGTGTGTGTGTGTGTGTGTGTGTGTGTGTGTGTGTGTGTGTGTGTGTGTGTGTGTGTGTGTGTGTGTGTGTGTGTGTGTGTGTGTGTGTGTGTGTGTGTGTGTGTGTGTGTGTGTGTGCGCCTGTGCATGTGTCTGTGGGGGTGTGTGTGTGTGTGTGTGCGTGCATGCATGGGTACATGTGTGCATGCGTGAGCGTGTGCATGCATGCCTGTCTGTCAGTGTGTGTGTGCCTGCATTGGCACAGGTGTGTGTGTGTTGTGTGCGTGCCAAGGTCATTACCCATCAACCCAACACTGTATAGGAAAGCCAAGACCACTAATTGTGCCATCTGCCTGTAGTTAGATGCATAGCCAACACAAGGGACCACCCAGAGTGCCAGTTTGGCACGGTAACATGATGATTATTTTAGTTGTTTTAAGTAAGTATCAAGACCCCCCCCCCCCTGCAAACTGTTCCTTTCACGTCAGTGATGTCACGATGCATCGGGAGCTTGTAGATCTGCTAGATGTTCGCCTATAATGGCTCTTAATAATGGTTCAGAGGACCCAAAGTCAAAAATAGCAGATCTAACAAGCTTAGTGCAAATCTTTGAATACTTATATTTCTTTGGAACAGCATTTTTAACACAAAGCTTTGCTTCTGGAAGTCCCTGGAACAACATATTTTACAAATGAAATCGCTTTAAAAAAAATATATATATATATTCAAAGATGTGCACACATTTTCACGATTTTTCAAAAAAATTGCAGATCTACAAGCTCTTAGCACGGCACTCTGTGCCGCGCTATGAGCTTGTATATCTGCTATAAGACATTTAAAATGACAGAGGATGGGTTAATTAGTTTGGAGTACGCTGCCGTCTTTAAAGTCAAGGCAACGGCCAAAAATAAGCAGGTCCAATTTCTTTGTCAAACTCGGAGGCACCTGTGCGTATTCACAGGTTAAATTCATTAGTGATGAATTTATTTCAGGGACGACATCGCCCCTCTTCACCTCGTCAAGTAGCTGATAAAGGTTAATGAGTTTTCCGTACTTCATGTAATGTGTGTTTTGACTTGTTAATGATTGGGAGAAGGCCCAAAGGTGACAGGCTTTTAGATGTGAGGATAATTAGAGCCACCAGACTGACTCTGTGCTGATTAGAATGAGTCTGTTAGCGTCGCAAAAAAAAATGTGTTAGCATCGCAGAAGGACGCGCCGCTTATTGAGCAGAATGTGTCTGTTAACGCTGCAGTTACTCTATGTAACTCGAGTAAACTTTTACTTACTGTTACGGCCTACTGCACCTACGGTAGTTGAGTAATATTTTGACCAGGAATATTACTTTGACTCAAGAGGGGAGGAGCCAAAACCAGCAACCCAGTTGCTTTACGACCTCAGATCAGACGAGACGACCCGCTGAATTTAAGCATATTCCTAAGCGGAGGAAAATAAACTAACAAGGACAGCAGCAGCTTTGGACTGCATTCGCAAACAACCCGACAGAGTACTTTCTGTCCACCACTTAGAGGCAGACTAGGTAGCTTTTCACCCCCCCCCCCCCCCCCCCCCCCCCCCGACAGGTATCAAAGTGATTGCTGTCTTTGATGCATTCATTGATTAGAGAGAGCACTAACGAGTTTGACACTTTTATGGCCCAATCAATCAACTCAGTGCACAATCCCTTTTGAAGTTAAGAGCTCTTCCGGCCGAGAATCGGTGCTTCAATCGAATCCAAAGACCAGGTTTAAAGCTTCATTCATAGTTCCATCACGCCGATGTCACGGTCCGCTCCTCGGGCCTTGTACTCTGACTTTATGATGTAGACCTTCCTGCCCTTATAAGGTCTTGGATTTTGTTCCTTTGTTCTGTTCTGTATCTAGCCTTGTTATTATGTTACTCTGTTGTTTTTGCCATGCCTTTATTTTGTAGTCTTGTTTCCTGTGGTGCTTAGTTACTGTTACCTGTCCTGTCTCACCTCCCTGTTGATTAGTCATGTTCTCCTCCTGTGTCCTCTTAGTCCCTCAGCCTATCCCAGTGTTGATTGTCTGTTGAGTTCACCTGTGTCTTATTATTTCCCTGTCTATTTAAGCCCTGTGTTTGCACCATGTCCTTGCTTGTTCATTATGTCATGTTGCGTGTAGTTAGATCTTGAATTCAGTTCCTTGTTTGTTTTCCTGTCTTTAGCTAATAAACACTTTGAACCGTTCACTTCAGCCTCCGTCTCTCTCCTGCGCTTGGGTCATACATTCCGTCCTGACTCAAACCGTGACAGCCGAGGGGTGATCAGTTCATTTTAGCTGGCGCCGAGCCAAAAAGGATCAGACCAGGTAAAAGAGTCAAAGTCCTTTTCAAAAACCGCTGCGTTGGTTTTAACTGGATTGACCATCATGTGATTGAATGCACACTGCTTTGTGTAATGGCTTAATAAAAAGGAATGGCAAACGATTCATCACGCAGCGAGACACAGGACGGACCACAGGACTAACACCACGGTACGGGCCATACGTCATCGGCCATCGACTTTACAATAATTCGCCCGGTGCCGTTCCGAGAAACCAGCGTCCAAGCACAAAGTCAAATGAGTCAACAAACGCAATCTCCCCGGGACAATCAGACACCAGGCGTGACTACCGGCCAACTTCAGTGGCAGAAGTCCAATTTGCCTCTCTCTCTCTCTCTCTCTCTCTCTCTCTCTCTCTCTCTCTCTCTCTCTCTCTCTCTCTCTCTCTCTCTCTCTCTCTCTCTCTCTCTCTCTCTCTCAGTTGAAGGTCATGTTGTGTTCATAACACACTGAGCATAAAGCCTTTGTATATCGAGGCAAATCATCCAACATCTCACACTGCATTCCACAAACACACACATACTCGGAGGTGGAAAAAGTACTCAAATGTTTCACTTAAGTAAAAGTATCAATACTGCAATGTAGAAAATACTCTGTTACAAGTAAAAGTCCAGAATTTAAAATGTAGTGTAGTAAAAGTACTAGTTATGCCGATTGTCCCATGCATTTCACAAGGTAGCTATGTATAAAACACTGAATGAAAATCAGAACAAAATAAAAAATACAGGCATTTGAAATTAAATAAAAATGTTACTTTTCAGGATTCCAATTCAAAAATAGCAAAAATAAATACAGGATTCCTATTCAAAAGTAGCTAAAATAGCCGATCTACAAGCTCAAAACGTGTTGCGCTGCTATGCGTTTTGAGTTTGTATATCGGCTATTTCTGCTACTTTTGTGTGACAAAGAATGGCGAAGTACGGCACCAGCCCAAATCATCCAACATCTCACTCTCCTCACACTGCATTCCACAAACACACACATACTCAGAGGTGGGATACTCAAATGTTTTACTTAAGTAAAAGTATCAATACTGCAATGTAGAAAATACTCTGTTACAAGTAAAAGTCCAGAATTTAAAATGTACTGCAGTAAAAGTACTCATTATGCAGAATGTCCCATTTCACAAGGTATATATGTATAAAAAACAGAATGAAAGTCTGAACAATGAAAAAATATCAGAACAAAATGAAAAATCTGAAAGAAAATCAGAACAATGCGTTGCGATGCCACATATGGCTATTTTCAAATGGCCGAAATGTATTTAGGTTAATGAGGTGGTTAATGTATGTTTTGTAATAATAATCAAAATCTACACAGTAACTAAAGTTTTCAAATCATTGTAGTGGAGTAAAAGTATAATATTTGCCTCTGAGATGTAGTGGCCGGAGTATAAGTAAAGTACTGAAAATTGGAAATACTCAATTATCTCTTTACACCACCGCATACTCTACAAACAAACTAGCAAACAAACAGCATATTTGCACAGCCATGAACAGAACCATACATTGTGTAGATCTTGTTTGCGTCATGTACATAAATACTGTGATGTTTATGTATAAGGCATCGCTGTCTGGGCGGAAACCTGGCATGACCTAAAAAAAACATGCATTGGCAACTGGCGCCCTTAGGTTAATATCAGAATACTGATATATTATTGATTTCAGCTGTTACAATTCCAAACATGCAAACATGACCCGCTTTAATTACTTCAGTCTATATAAGTTCATACAAATGCATTTGAAATTAAATAGAAATGTTACTTTTCAGGATTCCAATTCAAAAATAGCAAAAAGAAAAACTGGATTCTAATTCAACAATAGCAAAAATAGCAGATCAGCTGCGGAGGTCATCTGCATGAAGAGAAAACCAAAGCACAGGATAGTCAGAGGTCGTCTGCATGAAGAGAAAACATCACGATTCAACTGCATTTCTCATCTATTTTAAAATGTGAGAGAGTGGCCTGAATGCAATTTGCGGGTCAGGTTTCGTTACAATGGAGAAAAAAAATCAGCTTTTTGCGTGTGGAATTTTATAAATGTTGGTGCTTTATTTGGCTATTGTGTGCTTTTAAATGATGAAAAAATATGAAAAGTATTCAATTCAATTGTATTGAACCTTTCAGGAAATGGTAAAAAATAACCTGTGTGAACTCCATGGGTTCCAATTATTATTTAGTCACAAGCTTTTGTTAATACTTTTCATTGGTTCAATATTTATAAAAACGCACAGACAACACTTAACCACTTTCGTTTCACTTTAAAGATGTTTAAAAAATAACAAGAATAGCAGACCTACAACCTTGCTACGTGTCACGATGTGACGCCGCATTGTGAGCTTGTAGATCTGCAATGTTTTTGCTACGTTTGGGCAACAGTCTTGTACGACGAAGTAGGACTTTAATTTACGGATTGATTTTATATAAATATGGAGATACTCAGGTTTCTACCCGACAACAACAAACTGCCCATTACTGGGCAGGTCATGAGGTCAAATCGTTGCTGTCGGGCAGAAACCTCCTATATTCTATTTGTTCGTGTTTTTTTTATTGAAGCCCTACTTGATCATACTACGACGTCAAGCTAAAGCAGGGGTATTCAACGTTATTCAGCCCATGGACCCCTTAGCTGAGAGAGAGATGAAGCAGGGACCCCCTTAGCTGAGAGAGAGATGAAGCAGGGACCCCCTTAGCTGAGAGAGAGATGAAGCAGGGACCCCCTTAGCTGAGAGAGAGATGAAGCAGGGACCCCCTTAGCTGAGAGAGAGTTGAAGCAGGGACCCCCTTAGCTGAGAGAGAGTTGAAGCAGGGACACCCTTAGCTGAGAGAGAGATGAAGCAGGGACCCCCTTAGCTGAGAGAGAGATGAAGCAGGGACCCCCTTAGCTGAGAGAGAGTTGAAGCAGGGACCCCCTTAGCTGAGAGAGAGTTGAAGCAGGGACCCCCTTAGCTGAGAGAGAGATGAAGCAGGTACCCCCTTAGCTGAGAGAGAGTTGAAGCAGGGACCCCCTTAGCTGAGAGAGAGATGAAGCAGGGACCCCCTTAGCTGAGAGAGAGATGAAGCAGGGACCCCCTTAGCTGAGAGAGCGATGAAGCAGGGACCCCCTTAGCTAAGAGAGAGATGAAGCAGGGACCCCCTTAGCTGAGAGAGAGATGAAGCAGGGACCCCCTTAGCTGAGAGAGAGATGAAGCAGGGACCCCTTAGCTGAGAGAGAGATGAAGCAGGGACCCCTTAGCTGAGAGAAAGATGAAGCAGGGACCCCTTAGCTGAGAGAAAGATGAAGCAGGGACCCCCTTAGCTGAGAGAAAGATGAAGCAGGGACCCCTTAGCTGAGAGAAAGATGAAGCAGGGACCCCTTAGCTGAGAGAAAGATGAAGCAGGGACCCCTTAGCTGAGAGAAAGATGAAGCAGGGACCTCCACCACTACATATTGTATAACATTATGTTGCAGATTAAACTTTTTCTCATAGGTTTCATAGATAACTTTTTGACAGCACTATCATCAGTCTTCATGTGTTTTTGGTTTGTTGACTTATTTTTTCTATTAATAGGATTCATGTTGATGTGTATGTTCAGACATTTAACCACTTAAACCCTCAAAACGTTGTAATTTAACCATATAAATTGAGCTTTGGTTTTATTGTATCCGCGGTATTATTTATCAGGCTGTGAGGCTTCTAACTAAGGCTTGAAATGATTACAGTAATTGGGTTCGATTCCCGCCGGGGACGCTGTGGGCGTTGGGTGCGTGTTCTCTACTCTGCGTCATCAGCGCCCATACCCTAGGTGGGGTTGGTGAAAGGGCCCACTCTGTGTGGAGTTTGCATGTTCTCCCCGTGTCTCCTAGGGTAGGTACCCTCACAAAAACATGAATTAATCCTGGTCGCTATACTGCCTCCCCCTGGTCAGCCTGATGGAGGGGAAAGGAACTGGTTGGAATAACATGTTCCTTCCACGCGCTACGTCCAACCAGGGAAACTCTCCCCTGTCAGGTGACAAGAAGGTCAGTTGTCTCTCATGCATTGAAGGAGGCATGAGCTCGGCCCTGGGCTCCCTAGGCTGGTAGGGGGAGTGTAGCGCCCAGGATCACTTTGAAAATTGGCACCGGGTGAAAAAAAAGGGTTACAAAATCGTGGGATAAAAACAGATTAAGTAAAAAATAAGAATGATTACAGTAAAGATTGAGCTAATAGAAGAGCTAAATCCAGTCTAGTTTCTCCATTTATTTAATGTAATGCCCTGTAACCCACAGCAGTGCATGCATGGCAGGGTAATGTAATCATCCGTGTCTGTGTTTATCTATGTGTGTATCTATGTGTGCATGTGTTTATCTATGTGTGTATCTATGTGTGCATGTGTTTATCTAGTGTGTGTGTGTCTATCTGCCAGCCAAATACCTGGACAGCAGATGGGGGGATTTTCATGAAAAAACTGTGGAAATGATCAGTTGGATGCAACTGAAGAGGCGATTACGTTTTGCGGTCAAAAAGGTCAAGGTCGAACCAAGGATAGTGTAAAAACATGACAAATGCTATGCTACACTAACTATGTTGTCCAATGTAAAAAACATAAAAAATGCCATCCTACCTACCAGTGGTGGAAGGAGTACTCACATTTTGTACTTAAGTAAAAGTACCAATACCGCACTGTAGAAATACTCTGTTACACATAAAAGTCCAACATGCACTTGAGTAAAAGTACAAAAGTCTTCACCTTAAAATTGACTTAAGTGGCTACTTAAAGTAAAACTACTCATTATGCAGAATGTCCCATTTCACAGGTTTCTAAATCTATAGAAATGCTTTGAAAATAGCAGATCTACAAGCTCACAACGCGTCGCTTTGTGGCACTTAAGTGCAGTACTTGAGTAAATGTACTCAGTTACGACCACTGCATGCTACCTTGTGTAGTCCAATGTAATAGAAAAAAACGGCCATGCTGCTACACCTCTGTTCACCCAGGCAGGTCACAACCAATTCCTCTTGATGAGGACGGCCAGACGGGAGGCACGTCTCCTGGACGGGTGGAGGACAGGTTGGGGGACGGGTGGAGGTTATGGGGACACGTCACAGACATCAAGGACAGAGCGACAGATGGACAACATTAAACAAAGGACACATCCAGTGACAGGGGGACAATGGGGGGATCGTACAAAACACAACGTTGCTGTCAGGTAGAAACCCAGTGTGTCCAAAAAACTGTTACTTTTCAGGAGAAGGGAAAGAAGAACCTGCGTGTTCCAATTCTGTGCTCTTGCTAATACTTTTTGTCACATATTCAATATAAACGTATGTAAACCCCCCCCCCCCACACACACACACACACACACACACACTTAACCACTTTTATTTTCACTTATTTTTGTCTCCGGCATGGTGAGAGAGTATGTTTTGCACCCTGTCTGTCCGTCCGTCCGTCCATCCGTCCGTCCGTGTGTCATTCTGTCGGTGAACAGCTAATCTCCGGCACTGTTGGCTTGCTCGCAGCGAAACTGTGCACACACACTTGTATCCAAATTTCACGCAAATCGGTACACGTGATCTCTACAGTCATGTGATCAAGACAAATCTGTTAGATTTTTCATATTCCATCCTGATTGGCAAAGATCGACATCTAAAGTTTGCAGGAGTGGCCCGTTTTTAACTAAATGCCGCAAATCATGAACGCAGTGTCCGATTGCCGAGAAACTTTGCACGCAGATTTGCACTACGCTGAGGAACAAATGCCACCCTTTCAACATTGCCCTATTTTTTCAATTTATAGTTTTATATTACACCTACAAATGTTGTCCAAGCATCACGCAAATCGGTACATAATTATCTCTTTAGTCAAGTGATCAAGGATCTGTCCGATCCGTCCGATTGGCGAATTCTGAACATTGCTGGCCCACACTAACCTACAGTACCTGACCTGGCGGAGACCTGTGCTCCGAGGAGCACTTTTTCTAGTTATATACTGTATTTTTTTTTTCAATAATTGCAAATCTACAGGCTTGTAGATCGGCTAGTTTTGCAAAAATGTTTGTGACACTATGGTATGTAATGAAATAAGGCAAAAATGTACGTAAATTGCACATGTACACCTGAGATGGAATGTATAATAATAACAGAATGTATAATCTACATGACCCTCTGTGTGCAGAATGAGATGATGACAGATGGAGGAACAGCAGACACAGAGAGCTTATAGCTAACGGCGCACCATTCATGTTGGCCGTGCTGATTGGATATTGCCAGTGCATTACATTCTACATTTAATTATGTTTTAAAGATGTTGTTATACAGTGCCGTAACAAGGTAACACTCGGCCCCAATTGCAGTGGTGGAAAGTAACTAAGTACATGTACTCAAGTACTGTTTTTAAGTACAATTTTGAGGTATTTGTACTTTACTTGAGTATTTCCAATTTCCAATACTTTCACTTATTCTCCATCTCAGAGGCAAATATTGTACTTTTAATCCACTACAATTATTTGAAAACTTTAGTCACTAGTTACTTTGTAGATTTTGATTATTATTACAAAACATGCATTACCCACTTCAGCCTTAAATACACTTTGGCTATTTGAAAATACCAGATCTACAAGCTCACAACGTATCGTGATGCGACACAATGTGATCTTGTAGATCTGCTATTTTCAAATGATTTTTATTGAAAACAAGAAATGGAAGATTTCTGCATAATGAGTGCTTTTACTGTTGGTACTTTAAGTACATTTTGATGCCAATAGTTTCGTACTTTTACTCAAGTACATTCTGTATACTGGACTTGTCCTTGCGACAGAGTATTTCTGCATTGCAATATTGATACTGTTACTTAAGTAAAACATTTTTAGCACTTTTCCCTTTAGGCTATTCAAAAATAGCAGATATACAAGCTCATAGCGCGGCACCGAGTGCCGCGCTATGAGCTTGTAGATCTGCTATTTTTGAAAAATCGAGAAAAAAAAAATGTTTTTTTTTTCAGGATTTAGAAGACATTTCTAGAATCTTCTCAGGTCTTAATGGGTTAAGTAAAAAAAATTGAGCACTTTCCCCACCACTGCATAACAACATACCATGCGGTTATCCTTACGCCTAAAACTCTTCCAGTAAAGTGCTAATTGATGTGGATGTGTGTATCCGTCCCATCAGACTGTCACTGATCCGGTTCTGAGCCGAGTGCCGGAGGGGACGTCAGAGTGCTTCATTAAAGTGGCACCTTGTCACTTCATTTCACATGATTGATGGATGCATTGGCCCCGCGCCATTCTGTCACCACACCACCGGAGGAGCTTTTGGGGACCCCAGTACCAGTGGTGGAAAGTGTACTTTTACTCAAGTACTGTATATACTGTATATACTTAAGTACAATTTTTACTTTACTGGAGTATTTCCAAATTTCAGTACGTTTACTTCTACTCCATTACATCTCAGAGGCAAATATTGTACTTTTACTCCGCTACAATTATTTGAAATTGTTTAGTTACTGTTACTTTGTAGATTTTGAGTATTATTACAGAACATACGTTAGCCACTGCAGCCCTATATTCGGCTATATGAACATTTGCAGATCTACAAGCTCACAGTGTGTCGCATTGTGACGCGTTGTGAGCTTGTAGATCTGCTATTTTCGAAAGATTTGTATGCATTTTGAAAACTTGAAATGGGACATTTCTGCGTCATGAGTACTTTTACTTTTGCTACTTTAAGTATATTTTGATGCCGATACTTTTGTACTCTTACTCAAGTACATCTTGAACACCAGACTTTTACCTGTAACAGAGCATTTCTACATTGCGTCATTGATACTTGTACTTAAAAAAACATTATGAGTATTTCTTCGACCAGTAGCCCCAGTACGACCCGGGGCTACAGAGAGAGAGCTGACATTGATTGGATGAGTTGGCTGTCACTCATTCGGTCCTCTGGGGGCGGGGGGGTGTCCATCGGTGTCAGGTTTCCTCTGGCCCGCCACCGTCTGATGAAAAGAGCGTCCTATGAAAGAGGAGGGTCAGGATCTCCATCCACAGGGTCCACCGTACCCGCTTAACCATGCCCACACTCACACGGTCATTAATCGTGGCTGTCGGGCGGAAACAGCGTAACCGCTCTTTATCAGGAAATGGAGAAAAGAAAGAACCCGTGTTCCCTTGGATCCAATGTACTTATTATTTAGTCATAAACTCTTAACTTTAAATATTCACAAAACCCAAAGACACAGTTAACAACTTTCACTTAAACCGTTTTTTTTAGATCTGCTATTTTTCTTTTTAATCGTGATTTTTTTTGTGCAAATCTTTGAATATGATTTAAGCGAACATTTTAAACTCATTTTAAACTCAAATATTCTTCTGGGGGGTCCCTGGAACAACATATTTTGCCAAATACATTGAATTTTTTACCTTTTTTTGTACATTTGTAGAATCCCCCAGAAGCAAAGATTTGAGTTACAAATGTTCGCTTTAAAATATATATATATATATTCAAAGATTTGCACAAAAAAAAAATGATTAAAAAAAAAAAAAATGCAGATCTACAAGCTTGGTGTCGTGCTATGAGCTTGTAGATTATGCTATTTTTGAATAGCGAAAGTATGAGATTGTGTTTAAAGTGTGTCTAAAATGACAGATGCTTCCCCGGTCTTAACCCTGCAAGACCCGCTGTTGTAATAATACAACATTTGTATTTTATCAAAAAAAGTGTATAAATCATTTGTTTTCCTGTTATTCTTTCAGTAGCAAAAACAAGCTCACGACACGTTGCAACATGCTCCTGCACCACACTGTTGTTCCATGAAGTATAGGACATTACGGAGGGAAAAAATTACATACATAGATGAAATATGGAGATACAAGGTTTCTACCTGACACTGATATAAAGTTTGTCTAAAGTTCAATCATGTTCCGCTGTGCAGCCAGGCAGGAAGAACAGTAATCAGCGCTCTTTATTTAAGACTTTCACATGGATTTGCAGGATAGATTTCAGATAGATTAGAGCAGATTCTGCTCAGGGTTATACTCTGAAGAAGTGATCCTATAGGTGTGGGTATCCCCTGTGTTACAATCTGCACGGCTTTTAATATTTATATAATGAAATATACCATTGAAACAACAGCTTTTTTAAATGTGTTGCCTTGATTTGTTTGTCCTTTGTTGAACGCTCGGGTTATCTGCCAATGAAGAGCACCTTCGTCACACATTGTTTGACTTCTGCGCAGCGCAGCGCATAAAACATTTACCTTTTTTGTCCTTCAGCAGCCGCTGCTTGTAAATGTCGGCGCTTTTCGGCGATAATTCTGTCTTCATTCACTTTCTCCACGCTGTTTGGTGCCCCGCCAAGGTTGGTGCCCTGTGCTTCAGCACCTAAAGCCCTTCCGTTAAGCTGGCACTGCTTGGGTGTACCGTGGCATAATTCCTAACTACACCAGTCTTCTGCCATCAGTGATTCTGATGACATCACTGAAACTCACCTGAGCGTGTCATCAGGTGTTTAGCGCCTGCCAGAAAAAAAACTACTCTCAGCAGGAAATGCCCAAACAAGGCATTTCCTGTTTAACAGACCCTTTAATGTGAACTCAATACCGCCCCATCGGGCGGAGTCAGGTAAGGTCTTAGTGATAGAGGGTACAAATAAATCCCATCCACCCACAATGGTCAGCTGATGCAATTAGACTGTGCCTTCACTGGACAAGACTCACATGTCCCAGGAATGGGTGGACCAAAGGAAAAGTTTTCAGCTACATTCTTTTAACAATACCCACACTTTTCACCGATTTTGCCGCTTTTTATATAGGGTCGTTTTTTTGTGTGTGAAATGACATGTTGAAATACTAAAGAAGAGTGCCTAAATTCTCCATGCATTGTTATATCGGATAGAATATACCCAAACGTTAGTGACGGTGTGACTATTGTCAACGTTAGTGTTCTTAACCATGCAGCCATTCAAACCATATCATTAAGGAGTCAGGAGTTTATAGTTGATTAATTTTCACTGTGCAGCCAAGCAGGAACTGAGAGAGAGAACAGTTAATCGGTGTTCTTAATTTATCCTTTTCAGACGGATTTGCAAGATAGAATACACTTTTAAAAGGCACATGGCACAAAGCACAGGAACATAGAGAGAGGCAGAACGTGAGCGTAGGCGTGGGAACGCTGCCAGTCAAATCGAGTGTAGAGGAAATCTATCTTTGGAACATCAGTGCAGTATCCATCAGTAGGTACATGATTATGCAAATTGCACGCTGTATGTTGCTTGTTCCTGGTGCCAGACTTAACGGCTTAAAAAAATGCAAGTGGAGCATCTTGGGCTTCTGTGTGAGAAAACAAACTACAGTTTGTCTGCAGCCTTCAGGGAAAGACATCACACAACCTGCACTTATACACTACAAACTGCACTTATACACTACAAACTGCACTTATACACTACAAACTGCAGCAAAACGCTTTTCCCCGCTTACATTTCCAAACCGCCTTCGTCCAGGGACGCAGAGGGCGTTTTAGAACCAATGGGGACGCATGCGTTCTGTGCGTGTGCGAAAATGTGCGTTTTTCTTCCGGGTTTGTTACTTTTTGGGGGGTTATGTTACTTTATTTCGGTTAATTTGGTTAATTCGATACAAACAATGTAGGGGAGACCAGAGACAAAAGTAACAGGGGACAAAAGTAACACACTCAATAATTCTAATTAGAAATAAACTAGAGGGATGAGACTTCTTGTGCACATGCTCAGTAGGGTCTTCTCTCTGCCTATGGAAGGATAGAATGATCATTTCATCTCAGCAGAAGTTTTCAACAAAAAAATTATTTTGAGGTGTAAACGTATTTTTTTTAGTGTACAGTATTTTCCTTCTGCTGTCTAAAGATAAGATGTCAGCTAATTTAAACTTAGATGAATTGTATCTCTACATGTATGTTATTGGTCACAAATTAACATCAGCAGCCTATGCTAGTAGAGGTGTTTCTAGCTAGACTATGGGATTTTATCGTGGTTGCCCCATCGGGGGCAATTGTAACGATGTGTTTTCAATGCAAGCAGGTTTTTCGTCTGGGATTACATACTTTTATGTTATTAAATGAACATATTTCACTAAATGTCACTACATTTCAAAGTAAAATACATTTAAATAAAAAATAGACATACATTCGAAAAAACTAAATTGAAAAATAAAATAATTCGAATAAAATACAAAATAAATTTAATTATGTATATAAAACATTCGTAGGTAAAAATGTTAAATTATAAAAAATACATATTACTTAGTGATGTGCTTTTATTGCATAATACTTATTTTTACAGTGTTACAATTGCCCCAACCACTGTTACAACTGCCCCCGTCACGGGGACAATTGTAACACTGTGACTCATTGCATTCAAATTAATATTTTAGTCTTGTACTTATTAGTGAAAGCTTAAAAATTGTATTATTAATTAAGGCACATACTTCTTATAGCAAAAGATGACTAGGATATTTCAAGTAGTCTGTGAATTATGAAGGCAAAATTACAAAAAGTTTTACTTTTGTCACTGGTCTCCCCTACTCCATGAAGTGTAGATGTCGGAGTTATTTTCTTTTCTTCTGTCTTCATCCAAAAAGTGGGGGGGATATCCCCGAGTCCCTGATAACTGAGTATACCCCCCCCCCCCCCCCCCTCTGCGTCCCTGCCTTCGTCTGTCTTTAATGCCGGAAATAGCCGATCAATAAGCTCGCTTGTAGATCTGCAGATAGCGAGCTTGTAGATCTGCTATTTTCTCTCTTTGTATAGGTCGCAAGATAAATTGTCCATCTCTTGTGAGCTTGTAGATCACAAGAGTTGTTTTCTCTTGTGAGCTTGTAGATCACTTAGAGCGCAAACTGCAGTGAGAAAGGTTTTTGGAGCTGAGACCAGAGCTGAGACGAGACGAGCCCTGTGAATTTCCAAACTGCTGTCTTCCACCAAAAAGTCTAAAATAGTTGAACCTTACAAGGCTTGATAAGGTTGACTATTTTCAGCTTCTAAATGGAAGAAAGCCGTGTTGGAAGAAGTACTCAGATATTATACTCAAGTAAAAACAATACCACAATATAAAAATACTCTGTTACAAGTAAAAGGCCTGTGCTCTAGGAGGCACGGTGGCGCAGTCGGTAGCGCTGTCGCCTCACAGCTAGAAGGTCCTGGGTTAGATTCCCGCCGGGGACGCTGTGGGCGCTGGGGGCGTGTCTTCTCCTCCGCGTCATCAGCGCCCATACCCTAGGTGGGGTTGGTGAAAGGGCCTACTCTGTGTGGAGTTTGCATGTTCTCCCCGTGTCTCCTAGGGTAGTTAATACCCTCACAAAAACATGTAGTAATCCTGGTCACTATACCGCCTCCCCCATGACAGCCGGGGCGCCTGATGGAGGGGAAGGGAACTGGTTGGAATAACGTGTTCCTTCCACGCGCTATGTCCAACCAGGGAAACTCCCCCCTGTCAGGTGACAAGAAGGTCAGTTGGCTCTCATGCCTGAAGGAAGCATGAGCTCGGCCCTGGCCTCCCTAGGCTGTGGGGGACTGGTGTAGCGCTGGTGTAGGGCTGGTGTAGCGCCCAGGATCACTTAGGAAATTGGCACCGGGTGAAAAAAATGGGTTACAAAAATCGCGGGATAATTATTTTTATTTTTTTTAAGGCCTGTGCTCAAAATGTTACTTGAGTAAAAGTACAAAAGTATTGGCATCAAAATATACTTAAAGTACCAAAAGTAAAAGTACTAAAATGTTTAAAAATAGCAAAATATGCAATTTTGCTATTTTCAAATAGCCTATGTATATAAAATGGGGCTAAAGTGGTTAATGTATGTTTTATATGATATAATGATTTTTTTGTGATGATTTATAATTGTAGTGGAATAAAAGTACAATATTTGCCTCTGAGATGTAGTGGAGTAGAAGTAAAAGTACTGAAAATTGGAAATACTCCAGTAAAGTAAAGAAAAAAAAAACACTCAATTGTACAGTACAGTTCTTGAGTAAATGTACTTAGTTACTTTCCACCACTGGAAGAAAGCGGTATAAAACGGAAGTATCATTCAGGAGCTCTTTTAAAAGCCCCCCCTCCCCCGTCTCTCCTCCCTAACCCACCCCTTCCCCTCCTCCTCCTCCTCCTCCTCCTCCTCCTCCTCCTCCTCCTCCTCCTCCCCACATCCCCCCCTCTGCACCACTGACACTTTGAACACGCCGGCAGCGCTGGTCCTACCCCCCCCACCCCTCCTCCCCTCCCCCCCTCATCCCCCCCCCCCTCCCCCCGATCGGCTGTTCACAGGTAAAGGGGGGGAGGGGGGAGGGGTCCTTCTCTCTGATCCTGGCTGCCTGCCTCTCCTGCATCATTAACCCATTCAAGCCACGGAAACGCGTCTGTGTATTTCATACTTTGGGCTATTTAAATAAATAGCAGATTTTAAAAATCATCAATATTTTTTGTACACGTCTTTGAATGTCTATTTTTTTTACAGCGAACATTTGTAACTCAAATCTTTGCTTCTGGGGGGGGGGGGGGGGGTCCCTGGAACAACATATTTTGGGTGGTCCTTGACATGAAATAAGTTTGAGAACCACTGATCTTATAGCAACATAATACAACAAAAAAAACTGTTAGGATTTAGAAGACATTTGTAGAATTCCCCAGACGCAAAGATATGAGTTACAAATGTTGTTAAAAACATATATATTCAGAGATTCGAACACATTTTCACGATTTTTCAAAAAATTGCAGATCTACAAGCTCATTGCGCTATGAGCTTGTAGATCTGCTATTTTTGAATAGCCCAAATACATCAAAGAAATGACACACAGATGCGTTCCCGCCCGGTCTTAATACGTTAAGGCGCTCTGAGCCTCCAGCCTGGTGTCAGTGATCATATCCAATTAGAGGCTCCGTTTGGTACGACACGTATATACCTGGATACACCCGGGAGAGGGGGGGGGGGGGGGGGCGGTGTGTGTGTGTGTGTGTGTGTGTGTGTGTGTGTGTGTGTGTGTGTGTGTGTGTGTGTGTGTGTGTGTGTGTGTGTGTGTGTGTGTGCGTGTGCGTGTGTGTGCGAGAGAGAGAGTCTGTGTGTGTGTGTGTGTGTGTGTGTGTGTGTGTGTGTGTGCGCGAGAGAGAGAGAGTGTGTGTGTGTGTGTGTGTGTGTGTGTGTGTGTGTGTGTGTGTGTGTGTGTGTGTGTGTGTGTGTGTGTGTGTGTGTGTGTGTGTGTGTGTGTGCGAGAGAGAGAGTCATAAGTATGTGTGTGTGTATTGCAATGCTTCTCAGGGCCAAATGTCTTCACAAGTAGGCTATAGCAGAATCTGAGAAATAAAGACACCATTTTCCTTGTGCCTCACAAGAGAAATGGTTGAGTTAAGCTAATACTATAATAGGAATAAAAAGACTCAGGTTTGGGTTAGGATAGGAGTTATAGGACCTGTTTTATATTGCTGAAAATAGCCGGTCTAGATTGTAGATTTTAGGTTATTTTCGGCTTCATAGGGTTATGGTTAAGAATGGCAAAAGATTTAAAATTGGCATTCGTAAAAATGTGGTCCTAAAATGTTGATGTCCTCACACGTATAGTAATACAATCGTGTGTATGTGTGCAGTGGTGGAAAGTAACTAAGTACTGTACTTCAGTAAAAAGAAAATGTATTCTTTCTACTTTACTGGAGTATTTCCGGTTTTCAGTACTTTTACTTCTACTCCACTACTTCTCAGAGGCAAATATTGTACTTTTACTCCACTACAATTATTTGAAAACTGTAGTAACTAGTTACTTTGCAGATATAAATGATTACATTATAAAACATACATTAACCACTTTAGCCCTATTTTATACCTGAAAATAGGAGATCTACAAGCTCAAAACTTGTAGATCTGCTATTTTCAAACATTTTAGTACTTTTACTGTTGGTACTTAAAGTATATTTTGATGCCAATACTTTTGTACTTTTACTCAAGTAACATTTTGAACACAGGCCTTTTACTTGTAACAGAGTATTTTTATATTGTTGTATTGCTACTTTATTGCTACTATTTACTTACTTACGTTTGTGTCTGTGTGCGTGTGCGTGTGCGTGTGCGTGTGCGTGTGCGTGTGCGTGTGCGTGTGTGTGTGTGTGTGTGTGTGCGTGCGTGCGTGCGTGCGTGCGTGCGTGCGTGCGTGCGTGTGCGTGCATGCGTGTGCATGTGTGGAGGGTGTGAAGGGTGTGTGTGTGTGTGTGTGGGGGGGTAGTACCAGTCCACAGTGCAGAGACAGTGATGGGAGGCACAGAGGAGCATTAGGATGAACCATTCATACGCTAAACTCCCCCCTTCCCCTCCCTTTTTTTCCCAGACACATGAATCTATAGAATATGATCAAGTCATCTTAAAGGTTTAATGACATTCACTTTTACACCACATTCAAAGTCTTTGTCCTGGTCCTTCAAAAGTGTACAAAAAGTTTTAAGTGAAAATTCCATTCCAGTGATCAATGGCAGGTGTTTTTCTCTCACATTTCTAAAGCCTTTTCAACTGCAATGAAAAAAAAAATCTTTGCCTGCGGGTGTCGCTGGTGAGGGATTTTACCTGTCAATCATCGCCTCTGCTCCGCCCCCCCCCCAAAGGAAAGGATAGGGGAGGGGAGGGGTGAGGAGGAGAGTGGGCGGGATTAATCGACTGTGACCTCACTGTCGAAGGGCCAAGCTCAGATTACTTTTCAGCCTAATTATTCAGAAAACCCCTAGCCTGCTGCAACCCTCCTGATTTCGTGTATAAAGGGGCGTGTGCATAGAGCCGGCGAGAGACGGCGCCTGATCCCATTGGTTCACCGATCTGTCCGTCAACCCCCGCCCCGTTAACACAACATTACGAGCGACGCCCACTGCACTCTGGTTGGTTGGGAAATGAAACACTTCCTCATACCCAGTACAGGCTATAGTTGGGCCAGGCTTTTATTTTTTAGCAAAACTAAGCAATAAAAGCCTGGAGATCGAGGCTAGAAAACCCCAGACCACAGAAAATCCACTGAATGTTCTAAGTTCAGTTTTTTTGGGTGTAATTGAGGTCATAAAACCCCAAATAAAACATTGAAAATAAAAAAAGTGAAAATGAATGTCATAGAACCTTTAAGCTGTCGTTTCTCCTGCAAAGAAAACATGGAGGAGTGACTTGCTGAGCTGGTTGGGAAATCAGCTTATAGTGGGAATAATGTGAACGTATAGGCAGTGGTGGAAAGTAACTAAGTACACTTACTCAAGTACTGTACTTAAGTACACTTTTGAGGTATTTTTTACTTTACTAGAGTATTTCCAATTTCCAGTACTTTTACTTCTACTCCACTACATCTCAGAGGCAAATATTGTACTTTTACTCCACTACAAGTACTTGAAAACTTGAGTTGCTAGTTACTTTGCAGATTTTGATTATTATTACGAAACATACATTAACCACTTCAGCCCTATATACATTTCGGCCATTTGAAATAAGCAGATCTACAAGCTCACAATGCGTGTACGATTGTTATACATTTGAAAACATTTAAATGGGACATTTTGCATTAAAGAGTACTTTTTCTTACTTATAAATAAATAACGAATACTTAAATTCATCACAGTATTGATATCAAACTATTTGGTCAAACATATTGTGATAATATATTTCTTTCCATATCGCCCAGCCGTAACATAAATATGATTTTGTCATGCCAAACCCTTCAGCATTATAAACAGCACCATGGTTATGTTTCAGAGAGGAAAAAAACTCATTTTCTAAAGTATATTTTCCACAGCATCACAGCACAGCCTGCTCTGTAGGAAAGATAAAAGCAGATCTCTAAGTATACATGACATGCCCTGCACTGCTCTCACCATGTTCCATCCTCCACTACATTCAATCCTTTCATTTCACTTTTAATAATTGATATGCATGCAGTCAAATCTGGATTTTACCATCGCAATCACGGAGGTAATCTCACGTGTGTGTGTGTGTGTGTGTGTGTGTGTGTGTGTGTGTGTGTGTGTGTGTGTGTGTGTGTGTGTGTGTGTGTGTGTGTGTGTGTGTGTGTGTGTGTGTGTGTGTGTGTGTGTGTGTGTGTGTGTGTGTGTGTGTGTGTGTGTGTGTGTGTGTGTGTGTGTGTGCGTGTGTGTGTGTGTGCGTGCGTGCGATTATATGCGTGTGTGCAATTGTGTGTGTGTGTGTGTGTGTGTGTACACACGCACATGTGTGTGCATGTGCTCGTGCATTCATGTGTATGTGTGTGTGTGCGATTATATGCGTGTGTGCGACTATGTGTGTGTTTGTGTGTGTGTGTGTGTGTGTGTGTGTGTGTGTGCGTGCGATTATATGCGTGTGTGCAATTGTGTGTGTGTGTGTGTGTGTGTGTGTGTGTGTGTGCGTGCACGCGCACATGTGTGTGCATGTGCTCGTGCATTCATGTGTGTTTGTGTGTGTGTGTGTGTGTGTGTGTGTGTGCGATTATATGTGTGTGTGCGACTATGTGTGTTTGTGTGTGTGTGTGTGTGTGTGTGTGTGTGTGTGTGTGCACACGTACATGTGTGTGCATGTGCTCCTGCATGCGTGCGTGCGTGCGTGCGTGCGTGCGTGCGTGCGTGCGTGCGTGCGTGCGTGCGTGCGTGCGTGCGTGCGTGCGTGCGTGCGTGCGTGCGTGCGTGCGTGCGTGCGTGCGTGCGTGCGTGCGTGTCTGTTTGTGGTCGGTCAGTCTCCCCAGAGATTAGAGAGGATTATATCAGATTAGGTCCCTTGACCTGATTTGCTGTCTGACTGCCTCGTTATCCAAAGCAGAACCTCGGTCTACAGACCGATTATTTGTTTACAAACATTGAGACTGGACGCACAGATGACTGTTTCATGTAATCAATTCCCAACAGATCCCCAAACCTGTTGTTTTGGGGTGCGCTGGTTTCAGTTCATTCAACCTCCTCTTGTGTGTTGGCTAGTGTGAGGTGCGCTCTAGCGAGACATATGTACTTCACCCCGCAACGGTATTGCGCGCCGAGAACAGCTGACATACAAGCTCACAACCGCGTCGCGGATGAGACCGTTGTGAGCTTGGAGGTCTGCTATTCTCGGCCGTTCTCTGCGAGCGACACCTTCGCGGGACGGAGCATAAATTAGGCTTGACGGGCTGCAGTTGCGCGAGCAAGAGCAGGTTCTGCACCAAAGCATAGTTGCTCGGTTCAGCAATTCTTTGGGTCTCTTCAGGGCCATTGGCCAGAGGGAGCAGTTCACCCCAAAAAATTACTTATTTTCTATCAATTACACACCCCAAGAAGCCTTGAAACCATGATGATTTTGTTTTTGTCGCATTCGTGAGCCATTCATTTGATGCCACCCCCGTCGTCAAACTATATTGGCTCACGAATGCGACAAAAACTAAAAAAATATCTCCATGAATTCAAGGCTTTTTGGGTGAACTACTCCTTTAAGTCTGACCATGAAGCAGGGATGAGACATAATCCCCAACGGATATAAAATGAATGACCAAGATATCAAAAGCAGTATATATACTCAAAAGAGTACTTCTAAGGCTCTGAGTACTGCTCATACACCCTGGTATGACGGTGCATAAATCAGGCCTGTTAACCCATTCTATCCGGGAACACCTCTGTGTCATTTTAGATTTGAGCCATAACCATTATGTTATACTTTGGGCTATTCAAAAAGAGCAGATCTACAAGCTCATAGCGCGGCACCGAGTGCCACGCTATGAGCTTGTAGATCTGCTATTTTCTTTTTATTGTGAAAATATGTGCAAAATGCAAATCTTTGAATGTATATATAAAGCGAATATTTGTAACTCAAATCTTTGCTTCTGTAAATATTTTACACATGTTCGCTTAAAAAATATATATATTCGAAGATTTCTTTTTTCTCCAAAAATAGCAGATCTACAAGCTCGAAGCAAATTAAAAAAATAGCAGATATACAAGCTTGTAGCGCGGCACTCGGTGCCGTGCTACGAGCTTTTAGATCTGCAATTTTTTTTAATTGCCAAATAAATCTTAAAACGAGACAGACTTTCCCCGGTCTTCATGGGTTAGTGAACTAATTATTAGAGAACTCATTTGCCTCGGTGTCAGACAGCTCCAGTGCTGAGTCATCGTTGTTGGAGGATCAGGAAACATCCTGTGTGGTCCCAGTGACAGACAGCCCCCCCTCATTACCACTTCATTAGCATTGTGGATTAATTGGCCGTCTTGTTCACAGGCACAACCTCTACATATTGTGATAAGGCCGCCGAGCAATTATAAAGTGAGCAATTAAAGGAGTGCCTTAAAGCCAGTGGTTCTCAAAGTGAGGTCCGGGGACCCCCAGAGGTCCTGAGAGGGGGTCCTCAGCCAAATGTGTTTAAGACGACAGCATCACAACGGTTTCAAATACTGTATTGATTGATTGAATTGATTGAATATTTTATTAGGCAAAACATGTAATACAGCACAATTACATTAAAAATACTTTGTCTAACAGGTCCGTTCATGAAAGTCCTTGCGGTCTTGTTTCCAATGAGGGCCTTGGTATTCAATTCATAGACATATATAGTTACACCACATTTCAAAATCAATACAAATAATACAGAAAAAGATAACACTATGTACAACAAAAAATTAAAACATAAAGAAAAGGGGGGAAAAAATCCTATATTTACAAGAACAGGGGGTGGGGGGGGGTTTCGGCTGTCTAACGGGAAAATGGTACTACCTCCTCTTTTGGCCTCCTGAAAGGTGAGTTTTTAAGGCTCTTTTAAATGAGCCCAGCGAACTGCATTTTTTTTAGGGATGGGGTTAGACAATTCCAATCCTGGGTGGCAGTGCTGTAGAAGGAGATTTTGCCCATGTTTGTTTTATGGGTGGGTGGTACCAAATTGTTGTTAACGCTCCCTATTGTGACTGTGGGTGTCGCTAACTTTTTGGAGGTATTTACTTACTACGGGAATAGGGGGCATATCGGGCAAATTTGCATTTACAATTTTGAAGACCAGTCCCATTTTTTGTTGTTTAACCCTGTCTTCCACCCTGAGCCAGCCTAAACTCCATTAATACGTTGACTATAAAAAAAATAGCAGATCTACAAGCTCTCAGCGCGTCACTTCGAGCCACGCTGAGAGCTTGTACATCCACTATTTTATATTTTCTTTAGAATAATTGTTGAATATTGTTGAATAAGTAGAGATTTTTAGCAGCTACGCGGCCCTCACACCTATATCACATTGCCGATCTGATACGTCCATATATGGAGATCTCTGTATCTGTCAGTCCTTGTCCCTTGTATGCCCATATAAGGAGATCCCTGATGTCATCAGTATATGCCCATATCGGCTACACGCTGGGCAAGACCTAGGCCGGGTGGGTGTCTAAACCAAGCCCCCCAGAACCCAGTGGTTGCATTGAAGCGCGATGGACATGCTGGCCATTCATAGGTACTGCAGCCAAGGTTGCCAGATCTGCTTATTATAATTTCCCCGCAAGATTTTGTGGCCCATTGTCGCTTCTTTTGGGCTGGTTTTCCTAGACCTGGTTGCTTGTTTCTCTCACAGAATCTGGCAACACTGACTGCAGCTCAAAACGGCCTGGGGCCACTGTACATGAACGAGCGAAAACATTTTCGACCAATGGGTCGAGCTTGCGTACGGGGCTGCGTAACCGTGGTAACGCAAAGCGCGTCACAGAAGCTCCAAAGAGGCCCCGCCCATCACATTTCCCAACCCGGAAGAAGGGGTGATTGCGGCCCATGCGCCGGGTGAGCAGCTCAATGCAAGTGGATGGGAGAGGATATCCGGTGCCCTCTCTATTATGTTTAAACTCTATGGTCTAAACGGAAGTACCGGAATTTGGCAGAAGTACCGCCCAAGGAAATGACGTTGACGCTGAAAAAGATAGTTTCCGGGGGAAATACACCCAAGCCCCCCAGAACCCAGTGGTTGCATTGAAGCGCATTGGACATGCTGGCCATTCATAGGTACTGCAGGTGGGGCCACTACTGTACATGGAACGAGCGAAAACGGTTTTGACCAATGGGCTCGACTCACAAGCTTCCGCACCGAGGCGACGCAAAACGCGCGTCACTGATGTGACGCAGAACGTGTCACAGTGGCCCCAAATAGGCCTCGCCCATCACACTTCACAACCCGTAAGAAGGGGTGAATTCGCCTCATGCGCTGGGTGAGCAACTCAATGCAAGTGGATGGGAGGCGATACCCGGTGCCCTCTCTATTATTCTTAACTCTATGGTCCCGGCCTTATAGACACTCTCTGCTTTAGGTCGTGACCAGGCTTTTCTCTTCGCCGATGAGTAAGGCTGGGGACGAGGCTGGGAACGTAGGCTATGGGCATGCTGATATAAGCCCATATATGGAGATCCCTGATGTCATCAGTATAAGCCCATATACGGGCATTTCCCCTTTTTGTGCCCATATGTGGAGCTGAGTGATTTGTTTGCCGTTGCCATGACGACACATTGAGGCGTCGCGTTCATGTCCTTGAGGTTTGAGAACGACTGCCTTAAGCCAGCGATGTCCAAGCTGTGGGCCACCATGGAATTGATAAAACACTACGTTTTTAATAATATAAAATAATCATTTAAAAAACCTTGACAATGCGATACAGATACATGTGAACTTAAATATATATTACGCTACGTTAGTTTCATTGATCCATGCCGGAGAACAATGGATTGCTTGATCATTACATGCTCTGAAAATGTCAATGGTAAACCCCCCCCCCCCCCCCATAATAATCATTATGTGAACGACCCAAAATAAAGTCATTTTTGGGGTGAACTACTCCTTTAAGCTAATCATCTGGGGATCCCCCAGATGACCCCCCCCCTCCCCCATAGGTTGAGAACCCCTGGGTTAAGTAGTCACTGATTTATAAACGTATACATAATTAATTCATAATTCACGCTCAACTAAAAAAAACAATGACACATTTTCAACGGAAATAAATCTGAAGAAAACGCTGCCTGTAGCAGTTCTCGTTGAGCGACGCGGTCGTGGCGACAAAACGCTTCTTCTTTTTTTGCCTCCAAAAAGGTCAAGGAGGCTGTTTGTTCCTCCCGTCAAAATCCCAGCTAAACTCCTGACATTTATTCAAATTAAACCCATTAAGACCTGGAACGCATCAGTGTCACTTTTTCATTTGAGCTAAAAAAGCATTATTTTACACTTTGGCTATTCAAAAATAGCAGATCTACAAGCTCGTAGCGCGGCACCGAGTGCCGCGCTACGAGCTTGTAGATCTGCTATTTTTTTTAAATCGTGAAGATGTGTGCAAATCTTTGAATATATTTTTAAAGCCGACATTTTTAACTCAAATCTTTGCTTCTGGGGGGGGGGGGGGGGGGGTCCCTGGAACAAAACATTTGAGATGGGGGGGTCGGCGGCCAAATACAATTTTTGGGGGTGCTTGACATGAAAAGGTTTGAGCACCACTGATATAGAAACATATATTTTTCAGAAAAGTGTCGGGATTTAGAAGACATTTTGTAGAATCGGCTTCAGGTCTTAATGGGTTAAATCTATTTCCATCCCGGTGTGTGGAGATAGGCGAGGCCGCTCGGCGGCGGCGGAGATGATTGCGAGTCACGCTAACGGTTCTGGAGGTCAACGCGTCTGAGACGAGCGGCTGCTTCCCTCGGTGACAGAGACTGGTTACTGATGAGTGTTTTAGCCCATTAAGATCTATGTGTCATTTTTAAGATTTCTTAGGCTATTCAAAAATAGCAGATCTACAATCATAAGTTAAAAGATCTACAAGCTCATAGCGCGACACTTGGTGCCGCGCTAAGAGCTTGTAGATCTACTTTTTTATTTGAAAAATCGTGATATATTTTTTAAAGCTAACATTTTAAACTCAAATCTTTGCTTCTGGGGGATTCTACAAATGTCCTCTAAATACTACGTTTTTTTTAAACTCATGTCGCTATAATATCAGTGGTTCTCAAACATTTGTCATGTCAAGGACCCCCACAATGCTATGTATTTGTCCGCAGACCCCCATCTCTAAATATCTTGTTCCAGGGACCCCCAGAAGCAAACGTTTGAGTTAAAATGTATACAGTATATATAGTCAATGATTGTTTTCACGATTTTCCAAAAAATAGCAGATCTACAGGCTCATAGCTATGTGCTTGTAGATCTGCTATTTTTTGAATAGCCCAAAGAAGTCTTAAAATGACACAGATGCGTTCCCGGTCTTGAATGGGTCAGAGCTGCATGAGGTGAGAGTCTCCTCCTCCTCCTCCTCCTCCTCCTCCTCCTCCTCCTCTGAACAAAGTCACCTGGATCACATCGGCCGCTCTCCGCCGCCGTGTCGCCGCCGTGCGCTACGTATCAATCCATCTCCATCATCTGGCGTTTACGGACTCTCTCTGTTAAAAGGAATTATCTCTCTCTTTTTTGTCCAGGTGTTTCGCCCAGGTGGGCGTGGTTTTGAGGTTAGGTTAAAAGGCAGTGGTTCCCAATCAGTGGGTCTGGACCCATCTGTTGGTCGCAGAGCCATTTCTATGGGTCATATATATATATATATATATATATATATATATATATATATATATATCATATCGGATCATGTTTTATGTCGTATGGGCATGAAAGGGACACAGGTAGACAGACAGATACAGATATCTCCATATATGGGCATAAAAGGGACAAAGACAGACAGATACAGATATCTCCATATATGGGCATTAAAGGGACACAGGTAGACAGATACAGATATCTCCATATATGGGCATAAAAGGGACAAAGACAGACAGATAGAGATATCTCCATATATGGGCATTAAAGGGACACAGGTAGACAGAGAGATACAGATATCTCCATATATGGGCATTAAAGGGACACAGGTAGACAGATACAGATATCTCCATATATGGGCATAAAAGGGACAAAGACAGACAGATAGAGATATCTCCATATATGGGCATTAAAGGGACACAGGTAGACAAACAGATACTGATATCTCCATATATGGGCATAAAAAGGGACAAAGACAGACAGATACAGATATCTCCATATATGGGCATTAAAGGGACAAAGAAAGACAGATACAGATATCTTCATATATGGGCATAAAAAGGGACACAGGTAGACAGACAGATACAGATATCTCCATATATGGGCATTAAAGGGACAAAGACAGACAGATACAGATATCCCCATAAATGGGCATAAAAAGGGACGCAGACAGACAGATAGATACAGATGGGGATAAAAGGGACATAGGCAGTGGTGGAAAAAAAGTACTCAAATGTTTTACTTAAAAGTATCAATACTGCAATGTTAAAGCACTCTGTTACAAGTAAAAGTCCACAATTGAAAATTTACTTGAGTAAAAGTACAAAAGTATTGGTATCAAACTTGTACTTAAATTACCTAAAGTAAATGTGCTAAAATGTTTTAAAATAGCCTAGGTATAAAATAGGGCTAAGTGGTTAATGTATGTTTTATAATGTAATATAATGTATATCTGCAAAGTAACTAGTAACTAAGTAAGTTTTCAAATACTTGTAGTGGAGTAAAAGTACAATATTTGCCTCTGAGATGTAGTGTAACATTATTAGTGTAGTGTAACAACATTAAGTACAGTAGCCTACTTGAGTAAATGTACTTAGTTACTTTACACCACTGGACACAGGTAGACAGACAGATACAGAGGATATCCATATATGGACATATAAGGGACACCCAGGTAGACATAGAAATGTACGCATCATCGATGATGTCACGATGAGTCACAGCTCCTGCAGCTGTATATAAGTGGCTGAGGTCTTTGTGGATGTGACACAAAACCTGTAGAACGTCTAAGGAGCTTCAATAAAGTCAAAGAGCTTCAGCATGGATTCAGTGTACTTCATAATCAGACACCAGAAGACCAGTATCTTCACAGACGCCAAGGAGTCGACCAGCGTCTACGAGCTGAAGCGCATCGTGGAGGGGATTCTGAAGAGAGCGCCGGAAGAACAAAGGCTCTACAACATCAAAAGAGACGTGTTGATGGAGGACGGCCAGACTCTGAAAGCCTGTGGCTTCACCAACAAGCACGCCGGACCGGAGGAGCCGGCCCAAGTGGGCTTGGCTTTACGTCTCGACGACGGGAGCTTTGACCCGCTGCGGAATCAGATCGATGATTTTTCCAGGCCTGGGCCGTCATAGCGTGACGGTCCAGGCACCCTATAGGCTGCAATGTCAGCCTGACAGCGTGTCGCGGGTTCGACTCCCGTTCCCGACGACCTATGCTGCGTGTCACCCCTCCCCCCCCCAGCTCTCTCCCCATTTCCTGTCAGCCTACTTTCCATAATTATCCCTCTCTAAATAAAAGCATAAAAACTAAATCTAATTAATATATATATATAAAGAAAAATACTTCTTTACAAGACAAGTGGTGTTAAAAAGTGGGGTCCAAGGACCCCTCAGGGGTTCCTTGAGGGGGTCTAAAATGGACCCCCTTACAGGGATGTCTGTAAGTGTAAAAATGGAACCAAACGCTCTCATAGTAATAGGGGTCCTTGACATTAAAGAGATAAAACCATTTTTAAAAAAAACTTTGAGAACCACTGCTTGCTTTAAGCACAAACAAGGACCACGTCCCAAACCCTTTCAGATCTATTCTAGACCCTAAAGAGAAACGTGGTGTCTTTGAACCACTTTAAACCCCCAGCATATAATTGAGGCGAATACATCTTTTCCCACAATAACAGAAAATACACTAGTATAGAGCCCTGAGGGAGCCCATAAGCACTTAAACCCTATTATGGTTGACCGGACTGGTCAACCATTATAGGGTTGCCTGTATTTTCATGTTAATAGAAACATTCTGGGTGAAAGACATTATTTGAACAAAACAAAAGAAGAAAACAAAAAAGTTGAAAAGGGATTTACCTGTGACCCATGAAAAAGGGGAGAAACACTTGCGGCCCTACAATTGGCACTGCTACCCACACACACTTAGCCTGGTAAACCCTCCCTCCGGAAATCTCATTTCTATTTGATTCCAGGAGTGAGTCTGGCCTGATAGCCCATTGTGGGGGTTTCTAGTGGAATTACCAACTAACCGAGCCTATCAGCGTCGTCGCACATCGTTCTGTGATTGACAGCGACAGTTGGCCAATCAGGTGGCGAGTTCGAGTGAGCCCAAAACACGAACGGCAGCCATCTTTTTCTTGTCCGCTATATTCTCCGCAATTTTTTTTACTTCAAAAAGCTTCTATTTTGAGGCACGGAATTTACTTATAAGATAGAATTTAGTTGTTTAACTTCATATATGTGGTCAATTAATCATGACAAAGTCTATTTAAAAATAGAAATTTAGAGAACCGGTAGGGGCGGGCAGTGACACCCATGTATCCGAATAAGGCAACCATTTTCGGCACGGCCGTCTCAAAAGTCCCGTTGCGTCACATTAGACTGGTGAACTGCTGATTGGCTGAAGGGGGAAAATATCATTGGCTGAAGGGGTTGTCAGTCAACGGTATTACTCCCGCCCAACTCCAGCCCACAGCCAATATTGCAGAATGGGCGATCAGGCCAGACTCACTCCTGGAATCAAATAGAAATGAGATTTCCGGAGGGAGGGTTTACCAGGCTAACACACACTGCCCACTAGCCGTGATTTACTGCCCACTACCCGTGAAGTAGGGATAAGGCACTGTCCCTAAACGATACCCGCTATCCATTATGCCGACTCCATTATTTGCGCATGGAGGTGTGCCCGTGGGCGTGTTGTTGCATTATCCCCAACATTGCTATTTTTACCACACACGTTTGGGACAGCGCACAGCATAGCGGAATCTAAAACCACCCGCTCTGCCACCCACTATGGTTTGGTAGGACATGCTGGAGTCGGGCCAGGGCGCACAACATTCAAAGGTTCCCTCTCTCTCCCAATTCTCAACAACTCTCAAGAATGTGATTCTATTGTTCCTATAATCAGCAGAAGTGAGAGTGTCGATTCCTTGTGTCAATTGTGTTTATATAAGATGATAGTCTATTCAAAGAAGACAATTTGTGCATCGCGCAGTGCAATGCTCTCCAAATGACACACTTCAGTTTTATTCATCGATTACTCAGGAAATAATGAACTGATTACAATAATACAAAATTCTCTCTAATCACTATCAGCAACATGTAGGTGGTACTTACTGTATGTCATTCAAATATGGTTGTACTGAAAGGCAATCAAAGGCTAGAGCCTAAAAAAGTAAACGTTGGGCGTATGTTGTCCAATGCTGGAGCGCCTCGGCGCGGCAGCAGACTTCATGTCGGAACATGAGCAGTGTTGCCAGATTTAGCGAGAGGAATAAGCAACCAGGTCCACACAGGCACTGGTTATTACAAGCTCACAAGAGACGCGTTGTAAGCTTGTAGATCTGCTATTTTCGGTGCACATATACACTGGTGTGTAACTAAGTATAGATCAGGCAGACGTCTCTAACCCTGAGCCCCTAAACCTGACCTCTATTAATCTAACCACAACCTGAACCTTGTCCTATCTCTAAAACACTTTTTTTTTTTTAAACAAAAACAAAAACAACCATTTCTCTTGTGAAGAATCAGGAAAACATTCCTTACAATGTCTATTTATCAACATTATATAAATCCCAGCCCTCACAAGCATAATAATACGAGTACACACACACACACACACACACACACACACACACACACACACACACACACACACACACACACACACACACACACACACACACACACACACACACACACACACACACACACACACGCACGCACACAAACGCACACCAGTGGTGTAAAGTAACTAAGTACATTAACTCAAGTACTGTGCTTAATTAAAATCTTGAGGTACTTATACTTTAATGGAGTATTTCCAATTTTCTGTACTTTTACTTCTACTCCATTACATCTCAGAGGCAAATATTGTACTTTTACTCCACTACAATTATTTGAAAACTTTAGTTACTAGTTACTTTGCAGAATTATTTTATTATAAAACATACATTAACCACTTTAGCCCTATGTTATAGGCTATTTGAAAATAGCCGATCTACAAGCTCACAACGCGTCTCATCGCGACGCGTTGTGAGCTTGTATAGATCTGCTATTTTCAAAAATGTTAGTACTTTTACTTTTGGTTCTTTAAGTATATTTTGATGCCAATACTTTTGTACTTTTATTTTACTTGTACTTAAAGGGATATTTCACTTTCAAAAAAACTTTGGGTCATTTTATCATCTACTCAGGCTTTTGTGAGCCTCCCAGACAGTTTTTAAGTTGCTTGATTCAGTATTTAGATATTTGATTTTCATTTTGTCAGACACGCCCCCTTCCTATAGGGGAGAACGGGGTAAGATGAGCCGCCGGGTAAGTTGAACCACCCCCTGTATCTTTAAAACTATACACATGAGTGGTCATCTGACCTTAAAATCAGGACACACCCATCATGTCTACCTGGCAGTGAAGGGGAGACACACATGGGCACAGTGGTAAGCATATTTTTACATAAAAAAGTGTTTTGTGCTGGTCAAAGTTAAATTTTTACTTTTCTGGTATAATGATGTTTATTTTAAAGCAAATGTACCCAGGCCTAAACTTATATATCATGCATGTTGGTGATATTCTTATGTATGAAACCATGTGAATCATTTAACTAAAGCTTAGCCTGAAGCATTAAGCTAGCCAGATTTGTCAAAATGGTGGCCATGGGGCAAGATGAACCAAATGCCTTGGGGTAAATTGAGCCAATTATCCTAATATGAATCACCAGTCATATTTTTTATTATGTCTTTTCTTCTCAAATTATGCTGTATGACCTTTCATTTGGATGAATACACTCATTTAAGAGAAGTTTTCAATATTGTATTAACAATTGCAAATATTAAAAGGTTCTGAATAACAAACATTATTTAATTAGTTTTATATTGTTTACATACCATTAAGAACATAAATAAGACCATTTGCAAAAGGGAAATGTGTTATTAAATTATTGTTGATATGTGAATACATTATTTGTTCAAGTTTAAACTTGAAAATGCAAAATATCATATGGGTAAATTTACCCCTTGACTAGGATCAACTTACCCCTTACCTGGGGCAAATTGAACCACATGACCACTTTTTTTTGAGAACCCATATTTTTACAACCATTTGTCATAGATGCACACTCATTATTTCAATTGATGGAAGACATCTTGAAGTTTTAGTAGATGCTTAGATTTTACTTCCATCTAATTTTTCCTTGCCTCGAGGTCAACATAAGTAAAAAGTGGTTCATCTTATCCCGTTCTCCCCTACAAACCCATTATAACTTCAAACTCCATTTTTAACATGTTAGATTCATCAAAAACACCCGTCCTTGCTTCTGGTGACTCACCCTGCCCTCCTAATACGCGAGGGGGCCGTGTTTTTTCGATTACTTTTTTCATTTATTTTATTTTATTTTTTTAGTGTATTGAATTTTTTTCATTTTCCCCAAAAAATATAAAAAATAAATGAAAAAAGTAATCGAAAAAATACGGCCCCCTCGCGTATTAGGAGGGCAGGGTGAGTCACCAGAACCAAGGACGGTGTTTTTGATGAATTTAACATGTTAAAAATGGACTTTGAAGTTATAATGGGTTTGTATAGGAAGGGGGCTTGTCTGATAAAATGAATATCAGATATCAAAATACTGAATCAAGCAACTTAAAAACGGTCTGGGGGGGCTCTCAAAAGCCTGAGTAGACAATAAAATGACCCAAAGTATTTTTGAAAGTGAAATATCCCTTTAAGTATTTTTTTAATTCTGGACTTTTACTTGTAACAGAGTAGGCCTACTTCTACATTGCAGTATGTTTTTACTTAAGTAAAACATTTGAGTACTTTGTCCACCACTGTTCCCAAGTCTAGATGAAGGGGGCGTGTCCCAGTGGACGCATGTGAATACTCTCTATTCACCTGTTTCCTAGGCGCGTAATATTGTTGTACAGCGACATTCGACCAAACCCCGCCCTGCCGCCCTGCGATTGGCTGAATACAAAAACGAGAAAACAAGGACTCCGCCCCCAGAGGGGACGGTGGGGGCATTTACAGTCTAATACAGACCAAAACCCAAGTATTGCATCTGGTCTCGTGGCGTACCTCACTAGGCGTTAGACTGCCGACCCTGAGGCTCGAGATCGAACCCCGCTGGGGCACTCTTTTTCCGACAACCGCAGACAACTTTTTGGCTAATAAAGTATAGTTTTGGACCATGACGGAGGCGCGCCGACTCAGCAGACCTTGAGGCCGAGGAGTCGCGCCCGAGCGCCCCCAGGCGCGAGTGCCCGCGACGACCGGCCAATGGTCTGCTCGTCGACTAAGCGCCGTCCGAGTTATGTACCGATAGGCACAGAATAGTAAATGATGTTGTGGGGACTGCGTTTGCCCCAACTGTCACTCAAAGTGACCACTGGCCAATCACAGCGCGACTTTTCCGGGTCTGGGGCGGGTCTTGGCAGAATGTCGGTGCATATCACTATCACGCGCCTAGGAAACAGGTGAATAGACGAAAACACTTCCGTGACCCAGCAGGGGGGTAGCGGGAGCAGAGGTGGAAAGTAACTAAGTACATTTACTTAAGTACTGTACTTAAGTACAATTTTGAGGTATTTGTACTTGACTTGAGTATTAACAATGTTCAATACTTTTACTTCTACTCCACTACATCTCAGAGGCAAATATTGTACTTTTACTCCACTACAATTATTTGAAAACTTTAGTTACTAGTTACTTTTCAGATATGAATTATTATATTATGAAACATACATTAACCACTTTAGCCCCATTTTATACAGAGGCTATTTGAAAATAGCCGATCTACAAGCTCACAACGCGTCGCATCGCGACGCGTTGTGAGCTTGTAGATCTGCTATTTTCAAATATTTTAGTACTTTTACTTTTGGTACTTTAAGTACATTTTGATGCCAATACTTTTGCACTTTTACTCAAGTAAATGTTGAATTCCGGACTTTCACTTGTAACGGAGTACTTCTACATTGCAGTATTGGTACTTCTACTTAAGTAAAGCAATTGAGTACTTTTTTCCACCACTGAGCGGGAGTGACGTCAGGACTTGGATACCCTAAGAGCCGTTTCACACTCGGGTCCCGGGTGCGCACTACAGACCACATGGCAGATGTTGTGGTAGTGTGAACGTAGCGAACCGTTCCCCGTAACGCATCACCGTACCGTACTCGAAACCACCTGGGGAGGTAGTCTCGGGTCCGATTGCTGCGGAGTCGGGAACGGAACGCGGCAGTGTGAATCCATCCGTACCAAGAGAAGGAAGTGGACAGACTGGACTGCTAATCGTATATCATTTATATATTTGTTATAATGACGCATTATTTTAGCTGGGTTATACCTTCTCATAGTTCTACTTGAATGTTGACAAGAAATAATAATCCCGCTAGTGTTTGAGTAGCACGAGCCGTGAAAAATAATAAACAAAAAACACATGTGTGGCGAACGTATTTATAAGGATAAATACACCAAGGGTTAGTCCGTGACGTCATACCAAGGATGCGTCCGTGACGCCAATATCATATTAACAGACGACGTTACATTTCGAGGTTTCAAAGACCAGTGCACACACTGCTTTGGTTGTGTATTGTTGATCTGTTGTTATTATAACTCAAGACATCGTCAGGAACACAGTCAAACGTTATTATTCACTCTAGAGTGACTTTTCTTCTGAGAATGACATTCTCTCTTCCAAAGCCCCATAGTCAACAGCGCCCCCATGAGGCACATATTTACCATTACTGCTAAATTAAATGGTCGAGTACGAAAGGATTTTGGCCAGTGTGAATGCTGACCAGCTGGGAGAAGGGTTAGGACGCGTACTAGAAGGAACCCTAGAAGGTAGGGGAGGTAGCGTACTCGGGAACGCTTCGATTCAAACGGATCCAGTCTGAAACCGCCCTAAGAGTCAAGTGGCACTCCCTCTAAACGTGACACGTTGCAGATCCTGCAAAACGCATGCATTATAAACATCAACCTGGCTGTTCAGACAGATTCAAGGCACAGAACGGTGTGGTTGGAGGTAATTAACAGGATGATTCATTCGTTAGCAGAGGAGAGGATAGAGAGTGTTCTGTAGTGGGATGACTCATGTTCTCTAGATAGAAGTTGCCAGATCTTGTCAGAGAAACGAGCAACCAGGTCTATAGGAAAACAAGCCCAAAAGAAGCAACTAGGCCACACAAGCATATTAATCATATTGTATACGGTATGGCTATTTGACACTAGCAGATCTACAAGCTCACAACGTGTCGCATCACGACGCGTTGTGAGCTTGTAGATCTTCTTTTTTCAAAAAGTCTTGCAATAAAATGTGGAATATTTGGAGGATTCTTTTTGAAACATTCTAACAACACGAATCTTGTACAAATCTGGCTCCCTGGCACAAAACGTGTAGGGACAAAATTTGTGTTTTTTTAAATGTTTTTTTCCCTAAAACTGTTAGGGACAATTATATAAGTTGTGGGTCCATGACATGACAATATTTGAGAACCACTTGTTTGAAGAAGAAGAAGAAGGAAGAAGAAGGAAGAAGAAGGAAGAAGAAGGAAGGAAGAAGGAAGGAAGAAGGAAGGAAGAAGGAAGGAAGAAGGAAGGAAGAAGGAAGGAAGAAGGAAGGAAGAAGGAAGGAAGAAGGAAGGAAGAAGGAAGAAGGAAGAAGGAAGGAAGAAGAAGAAGAAGAAGAGAAAAAGAAGAAGAAGAAGAAGAGAAAAAGAAGAAGAAGAAGAAGAGAAAAAGAAGAAGAAGAAGAAGAAGAAGAAGAAGAAGAAGAAGAAGAAGAAGAAGAAGAAGAAGAAGAAGAAGAAGAAGAAGAAGAAGAAGAAGAAGAAGAAGAAGAAGAAGAAGAAGAAGAAGAAGAAGAAGAAGAAGAAGAAGAAGAAGCTGCACCTGCACCTTAGAAACAAGCCCCCCACCCCCCAAAAAAAAACGCAACCCGCACTGACCAATATTTACAAGCGGCTTAACAGAAAAAGAAGCCCAGAGTTGCTTACAATAAGCAGACCTGGCGACACTGATAATCAAAGGGACACAGTGAGTCAGAGATGAAACACAGACTGTAAGTAGATCATCATCGTGCACAATGTCCCACTTCACTCATTATTTAAAAAGAAATGCAGATCTACAAGCTCACACCGTGTCACATCGCAATGCGTTGTAAAGCTTGTAGATTGACTGTTTTCAAATGGCCTTAGTATAAAATGGTAGCCTGGTAAACCATGTGTCCGACTCCTCTGCAGACCGGTCTGGCCCCAAGCACTGGTTGGTGTAAAGTAACTGAGTACATGTATTCAAGTACTGTACTTAAGAACAATTTTGAGGTATTTTTAGTTTACTGGATTTACTGGACAACAGTGTTGAGGAGACAACGGTGTTGAGGAGACAACGGTGTTGGGGAGACAACGGTGTTGGGGAGACAACGGTGTTGAGGAGACAACGGTGTTGAGGAGACAACAGGAGTTAACAGTGTTGAGGAGTCAACAGTGTTCAGGAGGTAATGGAGCAGAACTGTA
>NC_137603.1:4706443-4721367 GCF_963280865.1 Gymnoscopelus braueri | reverse complement strand
GTACTCTGTTACAAGTAAAAGTCCGGAACTCAAAATGTACTTGAGTAAAAAACTGCGTGGATTCACGCAAGAGCGGAATTTTCTGCTTGTCGCGCAGACCTTGCGTTTATCTGCTCTACGCGACTTGTCCATTGGAAGCATAAAACTGCTGGAGGCAGGAGCTGATTTTCTCCCTCTGTCCAATTCGGGTGAGTCGAAGGCGGACCGTCCCAAGACTCAGGAAGGCAACATGGTGCTCTCAGTGGACCAACTGGTTGTAGCTGTTGCATCTCACCCAGTACTTTTATGATTTGACCATGAACGATTTCCATATGACTGACATTAAAGAACTGGGCCTGGTTACAAGTCAGTGCGGGTCGCAAAGGCTTCAGGTAGTGTAAATAATATATTTAGTGTAATAATATTACTCTAATATTTTAATAGCCTTGTTAGTTAAAAATAGTCTTCACTTTTGCACTTGGGGTTCGTACATCTACATACACATTCAGATTTAAAATATAAAGTGCTTACCCCATGGCCACGGATTTTACAATCATGTACGGGCCCTCTGAAGTACCTGTATCTTCCGTATTTGTTCAATAAAAAGCATTTTAATCCGATTGGTGGCCATTTTCCCATAGAGTTATAATGTACCAATAGTGCAATTACACCTCTCAAACCGCTAGGGTCGCGTCAGTTGAAAGCATACGGAGAAAATGACCACTGATTGGATTGTGTGAGAAAAAAAAAAAGTGTGAAAAGCGCAAAGGCAAATTTGCATCTCATCCCCTTCCAATAATGCAAGGGCAAGTGCCCTCCGCCTGTCCATCATAGAGTCCAAATAGAGTTTAATAAACTCGATAAAGTCGCAACGTAACCGGGACGGGCTACAGACAAAGCTAGTCTACGGGCAACGCAACGGGGAGGGAGGGGCTTGAAAGCAAGTGACGGATGCTGATGTGCGTCAGTGGTTGCCTGGCAACGTCAAGGCAGAAAGCGGTGCGGGCTACGGGGGACGGTCTTGAATGTGAGTGACAGGTGCGTCACAGCGTTTTTTTAGAATCCGCTGGCTGCAAAAAACTGTGGCCGCGCACAACCTGCGTTTAACAGCGGCCAGACAACTTTTGGTGAGAGCGTGCCCTTAGGTCCATTTTTTTTTGCACAAAACCATGTGACTTAGGCGAAAAAAAATTCTATTTTGGCCTAAGTCACTCTAGGGAGTTAGGCCATTATACTAAAAAGGAGAGGGAACAGCATGATCCTTTTCAATTAGGAGATGGGTGATTTTACCAGAGGTGGCCAGTGTCATGAGGAGCTGACTTAGGCAAAACATATCATTTTCCTCAAAAAATGAACCATTAGTTTAGCAAGGTGACAATATTTGCCCTCTGAAATGTAGTGGAGTAGAAGTAAAAGTACTGACAACTGGGAAATACTTCCAGTAAAGTAAAAGGACCTCAAAATTGTACTTAAGTACAGTACTTGAGTAAATGTACTTAGTTACTTTACACACCACTTATGTATAGTAATATAAGTGTGCGCGTGTGTGCGTGCCTTGTGAGAGATGAAGCATGTTTGTGTGTGTGTTGGCTCCTCATCTGAGGTACCCAGAGAAGAGGAGAGGTTCACACATGTTGTCAGAGCCGGCAGCGTCCTGATGCTCACATCCAGATGCAGGGCAGCATGCATCCTGTCTCCTTCCATTAGCTGGCACACAGTGGTGGAAAAAAAAGTATACTCACAGTTTCTTACTTAACTAAAAAGTATCAATACTGCAATGTAGAAATACTCTGTTACAAGTAAAAGTCCTGAATTCAAAATGTACTCGGGGAAAAAGTACAAAAGTATTGGCCCTCAAAAGGTACTGCCAAAAGTAAAAAGTACTCATTAAGCAGAACATCCCATTTCACAAGTTTTCAAATGTGTGAAATGTATAAAAATCATTTGAAAATATCAGATCTACAAGCTCACAATGTGTCGCATCGCGACGCATTGTGAGCTTGTAGATCTGATATTTTCAAATGGCCGAAATGTATATAGGGCTGAAGTGGTTAATGTATGTTTTGTAATAATAATAAGTAACTAGTAACTAAAGTTTTCAAATAATTACGGTGGAGTAAAAAGTATAATATTTGCCTCTGAGATGTAACGGAGTAGAAGTAAAAGTATGGAAAATTGGAAATACTCCAGTAAAGTAAAAAAAAAGATACCTCCAAATTGTACTTAAGTACAGCAGCCTACTTGAGTAAATGTACTTAGTTATTTTACACCACTGCCCTTCCATTAGCCGTCACATGCAGATGCATGTCAGCGTGAATCCTGTCCCCTTCCATTACCTGTCACATGAGGCTCATTTACATGCCAACAGCACACGTCCGTTCTTGTTTGTTGTCACAGTTCACCCACCAGTGGCACACAGCCACTATGTGCCATCAGGGGTGTAAAGTAACTAAGTACATTTACTCAAGTACTGTACAGTTTTTATTTCCAGTTTTCTATACTTTTACTACTACTCCTATTACATCTCAGAGGCAAATATTGTACTTTTACTCCACTACAATTATTTGAAAACTTTAGTTACTAGTTACTTTGTAGATATAAATTATTACATTATAAAACATACATTAACCACTTTAGTCCTATTTTATACCTAGGCTATTTGAAAATAGCCGCTCTACAAGCTTGTAGATCTGCTATTTTCAAACATTTTAGTACTTTTACTTTTGGTACTTTAAGTACATTTTGATACCAATACTTTTGTACTTTTACTCAAGTGAATTCCAGACTTTTACTTGTAACATTACATTATAGTATTGATATTTTTACTTAAGTAAAACATTTGAGTATTTTTTCCCACCACTGCGCCTGTTGCGGATTTGCATGGACTTTGCATGTACTTTGGGGGCGGCCATAGCTGAATGAAGTATGAGAGATGCTGCCTGGGAAACAGAAGGTCCCAGGCTGTAGATTTCTGGCCCCGGCTATGTATTCACCTTATTCCTGACCTTCTCCAGCCTGCCTCTTATCGGGGGCGCCGTTGAGTTTTTCTCTTCGTGCTGCTTTATTCAATATCTGTTCACTTCACTCCCTCCCTAGGCTAGGGAGGCCCAAAAGAAGCAACTATAGGCTCAGTTTTATCACTTTACAACATTTGAAAATAGTTGTGAGCTGCAATTTTCAAAACATATTGGGAAAAAGGTTCAAGTTAAATATTGTGATTATGTTATAATATGTTAGATACGTTATTTTTAACAACACAAATCTTGTATGGCACCACATATTTTTAGAAGGGGGTCTGCGACTCAGCGGATAAATACACATTAATCTGGGGGTCCTTGATATGATTTTTTTTTTGGGAACAACTGGTTTAAGAAACATTAGAAAGCAAGCCCAATTAAGCAACTAAACTGAAAAAAAGCCCCAAATTGCTTATTATAAGCAGACATGGCAACACTGGTAAACAGGAAACTCATTGATATGAGGCTCCCCAACTCCCTACTCCCCTACCTGGCCACGCCAACAGTGGGCATGTCTGCTTCTAATAAACAATGTGTTCTTTTTTTAAAGTGTAGTTGCTTAATTGGGCTTGCTTTCTAATGTTTTTTTAAACCAGTTGTTCCCTCATTTTTTCATATAAAGGAAAAATATGTTTTGAAAGTATTTTACTTTTTTTCCCCAGTATTTATTTTTTAAATAGCAGATTTATAAGCTCACAACGTGTCATGATGTGACACATTGTGAGCATGTTGATCTTGTTTAGCATACAACAAAGCTATGTGCAGCTGTGTCTGTAAGTACTGTCCTTGTGATGTATTGTCTCAGTAATGATGAAACATGATTGCTAGCACCTCTTTCATAGACCAACTGTGTATTCTGTCTGTGGTAAAAACGTTTGTTGCTATTTTTAGCTACTTTTAAGCAAGTAAAGAATGTGAGTACTTTTTCCACAAGTGTATTATTAAATTGTCTCCCACAGGCTTAAGCGGGCCAGAGTTTTCAGCTCCACTGGTAGAGATGCCATAGAGTTACGTACCACTGCATGGAGAATCAATTGATACAGAGGGAAAACTGAGACTTTGACATTATTACCAAGATAGAACGGTGCAGTGATGGAAGAGGTACAAAATGTGTTTAGTTAAGTAAAAGTATCAATACCACAATGTCAAAAAAGTAAAACATAGGTATTCAAAATTGACTTGAGTAAAAGCACAAAAGCATTGCCGTCAAAGTGCACTTAAAGTACCAAAAGTAAAAGTACTCATTGTGTCCCATTTCAGGTTTTCAAAATGTATAAAAATATACGATCTAAAAGCTCAAAACGTGTTGCATAAGCGACGCCTTGTGAGCTCGTAGATCTTCTACCCTCAATTAGCCAGAGCATGGGGCTGAAGTGGTTAATGTGTGTTTTGTATTAATAATCAAAATCTACAAAGTAACTAGTAACTACAGTTTTCTAATAATTGGAAATACTCCAGTGAAGTAAAACATACCTCCACATTTTGACTTAAGTACTGTACTTGAGTAAATGTACTTAGTTACTTTCCTCCACTGACATTACCGAGATGGAACAGTGTGACTTTGATGCATATATACCCGAGATGATTTTCTGCCTGTTTGGGCATCATTTTTCTGCCTCAGAACTTCCATCTTCCACTGAGAATTCCATCTTCCACACATGGGCTCATGAAGCACATCAGATGAAGTGTAAAGGTTTTCAGGTTTCTATTTGAGGTACATATTTGTTAATAAAGTAGGCCTACTTGGACTGGGGGGGGGGGGGGGGGTTATAACTTCATTGACTGCCAGAGTTAACCTGTTCAATCCGGAAACACATAATGTGTCATTTTTGGATTTCTTTGGCTATTAAAAAATAGCAGATATACGAGCTCACAGAGTGCCACGCTATGAGCTTGTAGATCCTTGACATGAAAACATGTTAAATAACCACTGATATTATAGTAACATATGTTTAAAAAAAAAAAAAACTGTTAGGATTTAGAAGACATTTGTAGAATCCCCGGACCGGTACGGCGTCAAATAGCGTGGAGGGGGGGCTTTCTGTTTTTACATTGGTTTGGTTGCTGATAGCTCCATATCACACTCAACCCCCGCAGATAGGCGGGCGCCTCCCTCCCCCCGGCAGCCCGTCGTGTGTCATCATAACGGCTCACTTTCTTTTAGTAATTTCACAGTCTTTTAATCCTGACCTCCTCACACCGTAAAGGATGAGGAATTAGCATGATGACACCGTCTAAATATAAACACCGGGGAGACGTGCAGACGTGTCGAAAAGAGAAGCGACGTGAGCGATGGTTCTAAGTGTTAAGTACTGATAGTAAACACTTAGGACATCCATTTAGAATGTGCTCTGCCTCTCACAAACACACAGCACACACACACACGCACATGCACACACACACACACACGCACACGCACACACACACACACACACACACACACACACACACACACACACACACGCACACGCACACACACACACTTTTCTTAAGTCCTCTCCGGCCCCTCAGCTCTTGACATTGAAGACAAAGCACTTCACTTCACCGCTGCTTCTCATGCAGGACAAATGCGTTGGTTAGCGGAGCTGCTAGCGCTGCTACCTCCTCATCAATCTCTCTGTGGGTCTTAATACACTGCTTTCACTGCTTCTCAACCTTGCAGTGTTTTTTTACAACATTGTCTTTGTAGCTTTTTACCCATTTTCTCCCCAATTTTGTCTTTATGCCAATTGCTTCCTCCCGCCCCCCCCCCCCCCCCACACACACACACACATCTCTGAGTGTTGTCGTCACTGCTGTCGTATCCTACTGGCTCACCTGCCCGGCGAGGAGCCCCCACCGGGAGGACGCGAAGCCTCCGTCCTACTCCTCCCGCCCGACACTCCCTGCTGACAGGCTCCGCCCCCTGTGACAAATATCGCCCTCCTCCTCCCCGCCCCGGCTTCCCTCCCCCGAACACGTGTTTGCATAGACGCTGGACAAAGCTGCATGGACGCACAACGGAGGATAAAAAACTAATATATTAACATTATATGATCATTGAAATCTTGCGTTTTGGCAGTTATTTGTGGGCCCACTTGCAATATCCTCACGGCCCACCAGTGGGGTCCCCGACCCACAGGTTGAACATCACTTCCTTAAACCCAGACATAGCAGCAGTGAAGAAAACGGACCGGAGTTGGCACCCCCCCCCCCCCCCCTCTTCACCAAAGCTCCTCGCCGAAAATAGCCGATCTACAAGCTCACAAGAGAGTTTGTAGACAAGTAATCTCTCAAGAACAGATTCTGCTCTGCGTTGGAATCTGTCGTGAAGGCTCGTCATAACATGTACGCACTGGGCTACAAGTGGGCGTGCCTTCAGATCAGGAAGCAGGCCGCGCTTTACCCAATCAAATGTAGTGAGCGGGATTCACGTGTCCGTCGATCTTTCCCCCTCGAAACAAACCCAAACTAATTTAACAATAGCGTCCGCGGAGCAGACAAAACCATGGAAAGATATTCACATTTTAACTTACTCTTTCATCATAGAAACAAGTGGGCTTATAACCAAAACGATCCATGTTCTCTGGGAAAAGTGGTGTTAGTGTTCTGTGTAGAAATATTGTTAGTGGGAATGAAAACATAGTGGCACCACCGGAAGTGAAAGCTGAAGGCAGACCAAAACCCTGGTTTCCTTTGCGCACGGGTGCTACGTCGCCATTGTCCCAGAGCCAGTGAGAGATAGTACAAACAGCAGAGGGCGCTGTTTTTCATTCTCACTGGCTCTGGGTTCCCAGATTGGTAGACAAGAGACTCTGTGTACTTGGTGCGCTCAGTTTTGTCCCCCTTCTACACCGAGTCTCTTCGCTGAAAATAAGCCAATGTCAGCTTGTAGATCGGCTATTTTCGCTGTATGTTCCCTCCCCCAGGATAGGGAGTCTGAGGCTCAATAAGTCCCTCATCAATCTTTGTGTGACCTAATAGAGACAAAGCAGCAGTGATCATCTGGTAGAAATGTCAGTGAAGTGCAGAGACTATTTGTTTTCCTGTTCAGACTTACTCTCTCTCTCTCTCTCTCTCTCTCTCTCTCTCTCTCTCTCTCTCTCTCTCTCTCTCTCTCTCTCTCTCTCTCTCTCTCTCTGTTGGGGAATCATCGATTTATCTCGCAGGCAAATGAACCTTTTCCTTCTTCCAGTTTGTCACTTCCAGTTGATGGAGGAAGTACTCCGGCTTTGCAGTTAACCCATTCAGTCCGGGCACACGTCTACAAAATGTCTTCTAAATCCTAACAGGTTTCACAAAAAAACACATGTTGCTGTATCAGTGGTGCTCAAACCTTTTCATGTCAAGGACCCCCGGAATTATATGTAAAACCTACGTATTTGGCCGCGGACTCAAAATATTTAGTTCCAGGGACCCCCAAAGGTAAAGATTTGAGTCACAAATGTTCGCTTTAAAAATACACATATTCAAAGATTTGCACGAATTTGCACGGTTTTTGAATAGCCAAGGTATAAAAAAGTGATGGTAGCAAAAATCTAAAATGACCACAGATGTGTTCCCAGACTGAATGGGTTCAGTATACGTACAGCAATACCACAATGTAGAAATACAGTCCTGTACTCAAAATATTACTTGAGCAAAAGTGCTAAATTATTGGCATTGATTGATTGAATACTTTATTAGGCAAAAATGTAAAACAGCACAGTTACAGTTAAAATACTTTGTCTAAAAGGTCTGTTCATAAAAGTCCTTGCGGACTTGTTTCCAACGAGGTCCTTGATATTCAATTCATAGACATATATAGTGGCACCACAGTTCAAATATCAATACAAACAAAACAAAAAAAACAAATGTACAACAAAAAATTAAAAAAGTGTGAAAAAAGTTTTTAAAAAATATATATATTATGTACAAGGGCAGGGGTCGTCTGACTAAACAAGAAAATAGTACTACCTCCTTTTTTGGCCTCCTGAAAGGTGAATTTTCAGGGCTGTTTTAAATGAGCCCAGCGAACTACACTTTTTGAGGGATGGGGTTAGACTATTCCAAGCCTGGGTGGCAGTGCTGTAGAAGGAGAATTTGCCCATGTTTGTTTTGTGGGTGGGTGGTACCAGATCGTTGTTAACGCTCCCTCTAGTTTTGTGACTGTGGGTGTCGCTAACTTTGTGGAGGTATTTACTCAGATATGCGGGAATAGGAGGCATATCGGGCAAGTTTGCATTTACAATTTTGAAGACGATTCCCATTTTTAGTTGTTTAACCCTGTCTTCTACCCTGAGCCAGCCTAGGCTGGCAAAATGGGTGGGAGAAAGGTGGGTCATGGGCCCCAGTCCGAGGAGTAGCCGAATCAGTTTGTTTTGGGAGGTTTGAAGCTTAGTCTTCAGTGACACTGGGGTGTTGGAGTACCAAGAGGTGCAAGCATAGTCAAAAGGGGGCTGAATCAGGGCCCCTGAGAGGGTCCTGAGGGCCTGAGGGTTGACAAAAGAGGAAACTCTGCCCATAAATCTGGTTCTCTGGTTTACTCTTTTGACCACCTTTGTTACCATGCTTTCACCTGTCAGGTATTTGTCAAGAATACAAGCCAAATAGGTAATCTCTTCTTTGCTAGAGAAACTTTTGTCATCGACTTTGACCTTGAATGTCATCTGTCTGAGGGAATGTTTGGTCCCAAAGAGAATGGATTCAGTTTTCCCATGGTGTAGTGACAGTTTGTTATCGGTAAGTACGGATTTTGGAGAGTTCGGAGCTGAGAGCTTCCTCAACTTGCTCAACCTCCTCAACTTCATAACAGCTCAGCAGACTTAATAAATAATTGCTTAAAAGAACAACAATGGGTCATCATGTTGCATGTTTCTGATCCTTTCTAATGAATTGCTTGTCACATGGTTCACAATAGTTTGTCATTGATGTGTGCGTGCATGACATTTTAGACTGCTTAACAGAGTAAAACTAGAAAATGTGCTCCTCGGAGCACAGGTCTCCGCCAGGTCAGGAAGTTGTAATAGAGGTTGTGTTGTCACAGTACGTCCTGCGAAGCTTAGCCAATGGTGCTGGAGATTAGGTGTTCGCAGACGGACGGACACACACACGGACGGACGGATAATTTGTACTGGAAAGTACTGTTCCTGATCTTACCTATTTATATTACATATTGTGATGTCACGTGAAGCTTGACCAATGTTAGGTGTTCACAGACGGACGGACACACACACGGACGGACGGAGGGTAAAACATACTCTCCACCATGCCTTCGGCCTGGCGGAGACAATGAATTCCTCATTGACCAAGTTAGGATTTTCTCTCGCATAAGAAAAAAAGACCAGGAGACCTGGTTCTGCCAGACCCAGAATAGATTCCTAGTACGTAACCCACCACTTTATGCAAAAGTACTCCATCATGTAGAAAATAAAAGAAGCAGATTTGAATATCCCAAGTATAAAATATGGTTTTATGTTGCAATAATCCTATATTAAATTGCCTAATGGGTGTGCGGAGGGCAGGCAGACCACGGGCCGTCACCATGAGTCAGACATAACCATAGAGTTCACTATGAGTCAGACATAACCATAGAGTTCACTATGAGTCAGACATAACCATAGAGTTCACTATGAGTCAGACATAACCATAGAGTTCACTATGAGTCAGACATAACCATAGAGTTCACTATCAGTCAGACATAACCATAGAGTTCACTATGGTAAAATGGTAAATGGTGCATTTATATAGCGCTTTTATCCAAAGCTCTCCATTGTAGGTAAAGTCTGAATGATAGTAGCGTCGTCTTTCTGGAAGAAGCAGTGCAGAAGGTGTGTTCAGCCAGCAGTTGGTCTCTGTATCAAACACTCTGAGGTTGTAGTTGTCCCCAAATACAAACATCTTTTTCCCAATGATGGTGGCAGAGCGATTCCATGAATCAAGTGGTGGAGTTCCTCTGGTGTTGATTAAAGACCAGACCATAGTGATGGTGTCCAACTTGTAGATGTCATTAATGTGTCCATAAGGTTGGTTTTGTCCTCCATAGATAAACATGACCTTCTCCAAGACACAGGCTGAGTGGTTCATCCTCCCCCCTGGAACAGAATCAGACACCTCTGGTTTGAACCATGTGTGGGTGTCCACATCAAATGCATAAAGCACGTTGCAGTAAGGAAAACCTCCCCAGATGTAGATGATATATCCTATCAGCACAGCTGTGTATCCATGACGTGTGGAGGGAACCTCGAGGGGATGTTCTCTCCCAGTTTTCATTGGAGGCAACTTCCTCCAACGCAAAGTCACTGTGTTGAAAACGTTGACACCAAACTGCGCTGTGTTGTCATCACAGACTCCTTCAAAGTAGTACACCTTGTCCTCCACTGCAACAGCCTGACCGCCTGACCTTGGCTGTCCATTCAGATGCACCGTCCAGCAGAACATTTCTCACACTATAAACGACGTTGGATTCGTAAAGTCTCACTCTGAACTCACTCTGAACAACACTGGAGCCCTGAAATTAACAACTGGAGTCCCAATGTACGCGTTATCGCTTATATTGCTTCAGTGGCACACGTGGCACAAATGTCACGTAAAGTTAGGCCAATCCTACAAAGCCAATCGGTTGGGTTAGCCAATCAAGGAGACAGACTGTTGACTCCTAATATGGCAATTTGAATCCCACAGCAGACAGTGTGAAAACAAGACCAGGAGACCTGGTTCTGCCAGACCCAGAATCAATTCCTAGTACGTAACACACCTACAAACCACTTTATAAGTGAAAAGCATCAGAGCACTACGTCACGCTAAGCTTGGCCAATCAAAAAGAGGGACAGACCGGGAGGAAAAACGTTGACCGGGAGGAAAAGAGGGACAGACAAAGCCTCATGTAGGCCGACCCCCTGGGTCTGGCAACAAAAATATCAAACCTCGGCCGGTTATCTAAGCCTATAGGCCAAGACCCACCACAGTGCTGTCCAATCATTATTTCCATATTTTGATACTTTATACTTAATTGTTTTCTTTTTTACTCCACTACAATTATTAATTAATACAAAACATACAGAAACCAATTGAAGCCCTGTTTTATATTTTTGGCTCTTCAAAAATAGCTGATCTACAAGATCACAACATGTTCAATTGCAACGTGTTGTGAACTTATAGATCTGCTATTTTTGAATGATTTTGTGTATACTTTTATATTTTTTTCATATTGTGTGAACGCTATACTCTACTTGAGTTAACAATGTGAGTACTTCATCCATTAGTGTCCCTGAGCCGTACCACTGGTCTCTGTGAACAGCAGTGGTGGAGAAAGTACTCAAATGTTTTACTTAGGTAAAAGTATCATTACTGCAATGTAGAAGTACTCGGTTACAAGTAAATTCAAAATTGACTTGACTAAAAGTACAAAAGTATTGGGATCAAAATGTACTTAAAGAACCAAAAGTAAAAGTACTCAAATGTTTGAAAATAGCAGATCTACAAGCTCACAACGCGTCGCGATGTGAGCTTGTAGATCTGCTATTTTCAAATAGCCTATACAATAGGGCTAAAGTGGTTAATGTATGTTTTATAACGTAATGATTTATATCTGCAAAGTAACTAGTAACTAAAGTTTTTAAATAATTGTAGTGGATTAAAAGTATATTATTTGCGTCTGAAATGTAGTGGAGTAGAAGTGAAAGTACTGTAAATTGGAGATACTCCAGGAAAGTAAAAATACCTCAAAATTGTACTTAAGTACAGTTCTTGAGTAAATGTACTTAGTTACTTTACACTACTGCTGAACAGTAGCTTTATTTCCACTCTGTTTGCGTGAGTGAGGACTGAGATTGTTTGAGCACTTTCAACCTGATGTGCCTATTTTGGGGCTTGTCTGTTTTATTTGTATTTTCCTTTATAATTTTGTCTGCCCCTCCCCCCCCCCCCCCCCCCCATGGCATTAACAAAAACATTTCACCCACGTCTGTCCACCTGTAAACCTGTGATGTGACAATAAAGTTGATTCTTATTCTCATCCTTTTTTAATGTCAAGGACGCCCATAACTCTGACAGAGTAACAAATGGAACCAATAATAGACCCATAAGGGTTTGTTGTGTTGTAATCAGTTGCTATTCAGTTGCAGGAGTTCATGCTACAATCAGACAGACAGACAGACAGACACTTTTTATTTGTTGTATTTATTTGTATTTTCCTCTCCTTTCCAATGAAGGCCATTTTCTACATCGTCAAATGAGAGATTTTGTCTTTGTTATTGCATAGCCTGCGAGCTAGCACAAAAAATGTCACTTCCGTCCATTCCTATGTTAGGATTTGTAGAAAAACACTTCTAGCTCGGATTCTTTTTTTTTTTGGTGGTGAAAACGAGCCATTTTCAACGGGCGATAGCAACCCAATGGCCGATCGCTGTAAAACACTTTTTGTTCCAGTGGATAGACGAGACCCTCCCCCACCCACTCACCTGACACCTTTTTTGTTTACATCCGCGTGCGCGTCGTGGCTTCTGCGGCTCTCCAAAGATCGTCAAAACACGGTAAAAACACGCTGGCACCCCACGGAAGAAGCGGATGCATATAGTACCTGGCAGTGAATGTGTTAGATGGTTGTTTTCTAATGTTAGTCCATGAGCCAGAGCCCCAAAATTGAGCAAAAATTATCGAAAGAGTGGGCAAAACCAAACCTATATTAAATTGTTCATAGGGTCAGGTCAATACGAGTAAATAAATATATGATAACCTTTCCACAGGAGCAGCTTTTTCATGGTTATCACACATTTTGTTATTTTCCCCATACGTACATGACAGGTGAAAAAATGACAAAATTTAAAAAAGAGTTATCATAATGAAACTTCCTGAGTTGATTACTTACATGAAGACAATGATTTATCGTATTACAAGTTTTCTGAAATTGTATATTTAAATATGCAAATTAGGCATAGGAAATAATCAACTCAGGAAGTTTCATTATGATAACTCTTTTTTAAATGTTGTCATTTTTTCACCTGTCATGTACGTATGGGGAAAATAACAAAATGTGTGATAACCATGAAAAAGCTGCTCCTGTGGAGAGGTTATCATATATTTATTTACTCGTATTGACCCTATGAACAATTTAATATAGGTTTGGTTTTGCCCACTCTTTCGATAATTTTTGCTCAATTTTGGGGCTCTGGCTCATGGACTATGTGCTGAGCAGGGGGTATAGTGTATAGGAAAGCCTGAACACCAAGATCAAATATAATATTCAACCTTGTATTTGCAATTTATAAATAAAACATACTCAAGCTATTAATGTTCTCAATCTGTTGGTGAGTCATCTGACTGAACTGTATTTCCTTTGGTACGACACAGCCGTCCCACAGAGCATGCATGAGGCTTGAGTCACGGCGGCCGCACATCGGAAGGAGAAAGAAGAGAGCGAAGTGTTTGATTCACTTCTCTTGATTAGCATAGAGAAAGGAAAAAGGCGAGTGATTTAGAAGCAGAGAAGCAGAAGAAGAGGTCTTACGAACGTGACATTCATTCAGGTTCACTGCTTTAATTGGAGCACACATAACCATTCCCACGTAACCTTTGCTTTTTACTGTATCGTCTTGGCGACTGCTGAGGTAAGCAGTTGTTCTCATTAAAAAACAAGCTCGGCTTGACGGGGATTTGAGCGTGCCGTCCTTGAACAGAGGTGGAAGAAGAACTCTGTGTTTTTTTTCACAAGCTAAAAACTTTCAAAGAACCTATCACTGATCTGCAGCTACTCAGTCAGTAAATACACACTGAATGTTGGATGATTAAATGTCCTTGAGCTTCACGGGATTACAGTCACATGCTGAGGAGGTGTTTGTTCAGCCTCCTCTCAGAGGCATGGACACTACTCGACGTAATGTCTCCAACAACCTGCAGGGGGAAGGCTGTTCCATGTTGTTACAGCAGAGTGGAGAGACTCCTACCAAGCTCCTATCTTCAAGGCATTTGGTGTTTGACTTGGGGGGGAGTGTCAGGGCGTGGCTTGGTGGTACCCTCTCTGGGTGATTGGACCTGGGATGTGAGCTTGGGGTAGCAGGGCTTTGAGATCCTCTGGACAGCTGGGAGTGTGCATCTTATAAGTTCTTATAAGAACAGTTGTTGCTGCAACTGTTCTACGATGACTCAGCGTTACTGATTGCATACTGTCGTAGGGCAAAGTCCTCATCTACTTTAGTGCTGATTTTGACAGCAAATTTGTATTCAGCTTTAGTCGTAGACTTTTGAATCAAATTCCATTTAGTTGTAGTCATATTTTAGTCATCTGAAATGTTTTACTGTTAGTCTAGTTTTAGTCGACTGAGTATCATGAGATCATAGTCGACTAAATCTACAGTTAATTTAGGCGACTAAAATGTATTGTGGCGGTGCCTTGATGGCATCGTAATGGCTGATTTTACACTTGATTGCATACTGAAAAGAGCCGATCTACAAGCTCACAACGCGTCGTGCTGCGTTGTGACGCAACACCTGAGCGCAACCAAACATAAAATGACTTGTCTTTTAGTTTTACTGGATCTCTTCTCCACTAGATCCCTCACTAACATTTAAGTCATGTTTTTATTTGTTGACAAAATTGACAATATATTTTGTCATAGTTTTAGTCGACAAAATCAACACTATAGCTGCATTCCATAACTCCATAACACACAAAATAGCAGATATACAAGCTCATAGCGCGGCACCCGGTGCCGCGCTATGAGCTTGTATATTTGCTATTTTTTAATAGCCAAAGAAATCGTAAAATGGCACAGATGCGTTCCCGGATTGAATGAGATAAGTACAGTAGTTTGAGTAAATGTACTTTAGTTTCTTTCCTCCAACTGTCCTTGAGAAACAGTGAGGTCCTTGAAACAGAGAATCCTCCTCGTCCAACACTCCATGACAGAGGACCGTTTCTGTTTTGTTTTCATCGGTTTCCAGTGTTTTTTTATTCCAGTGCTTTTAGAAGTA
>NC_137603.1:4588943-4696443 GCF_963280865.1 Gymnoscopelus braueri | reverse complement strand
ACACACACACACACACACACACACACACACACACACACACACACACACACACACACACACACACACACACACACACACACACACACACCTACAGTGACAATGTTGCATGCTGCTTTCTCCTGAAGCTATAAGCTAGATTCTAAGGCGTGTTACAACATAGAATGTGCATGCTGACATGCCATGTCCCCGGTGACATGGCGCAACGCGTGTGGAGGAACACGCTATCCCTCCCAGGAGGGAAGGAACGGATGCTGAACAGGCCCCGGACAACCTGTGTAACACCATGGATGGCTCTGCTTCTCTCTCTCTGTCTGCACTGTTAGCCATTGTTTAGAGTTCATCTTCAGCACCACGGAGAGCGACACGACCGTCAGCAACACAAGTGTTAAAGAGCCTGTGCCATGTTTTTGCACTGTTTTTCATGTGTCTATGAGGTTGATAGAACTTCATAAAGCCCCCCGGTGGTGTTTTTATGGTGTTTTATGTCTTCTCTGACTATTTGGAGTTTCTTCCTGGAGGCTGAAACCTTGAGGGTCAAACGTGCCAATAGAGAAACAGCGCTTTAGTGACATCACAAAGCCATACCCTCCCCCTCATTATCATAACACAACAGGTGTGGGCATGAGGAGGAGGAGGGACTAGGACAGGTGGGTGGTGCTAAGGTGGTGGAGGAGGTGCTAAGGTGAGAACCAGGTATACTTAATGAACTGGAGGCGTGTCCACATAAAAACATAATTTTAACCATTTCTGTACCCTTTTTTTTTGTTGAAAAAAATTACATAATAATAATACCTTATGATCAGGTTTTAGGGTTGAAAAATATCATGGCACCCCATCTTTAATGAATATCATGCAGATAAAGGACCACAAGGTTTAATATGTGTGAGTGTGTGTGTATATATATATATATATATATATATACATAATGTATTGCATTATTGATACTTTTACTCACGTAAAACATTTGAGTACGTTTTCCTCCATTTAATGTGACGCAGTGACTTGGGGCGTCGCCACAACCGGTGCCGTGGTATGGAGTACAGTACAGTACAGTACAGTACAGTACAGTACAGTACAGTACAGTACAGCACAGCACAGCAAAGTACAGTACAGTATAGTACAGCACAGTACAGTACAGTACAGTACAGTACAGTACAGTACAGTACAGCACAGTACAGTACAGTACAGTACAGCACAGTACAGTACAGTATAGTACAGTACAGTACAGTACAGTACAGTACAGTACAGTACAGTACAGTACAGTACAGTACAGCACAGCACAGCACAGTACAGTACAGTATAGTACAGTAGAGTAGAGTAGAGTACAGTACAGTGGATAATACAGTGGATAATGAAAAAAAGGCAGTGCTGAGTTGTAGCATTTCATGGCCGGTATTCTGACTCTCTCACCGTCTCATAAACATTTAATTTCCTCTCTCTCTCTCCAGCTCCAGTTGGCACTTATCCCATTAAGGCCGGGATGTATTTTTAAGCAAACATTTTTAACTCAAATCTTTGCTTCTGGGGGGGGTCCCTGGAACAACATATTTTAAGATGGGGGTCCGCGGCAAAATAATGGGTGGCCCTTGACAAGAAAGAGTTTGAAAACCACTGATATTACAGCAACATAAGCTTTTTAAAAAAAACTGTTATGATTTAGGACACATTTGTAGAATCCCCCAGACGCAAAGATTTGAGTTACAAATGTTTGCTTTAAAACATATATATTCAAAGATTTGCACACATTTTCTCAATTTTTCTAAAAAATAGCAGATCTACAAGCTCATAGCGCGGCACTCGGTGCCGCGCTATGAGCTTGTAGATCTGCTATTTTTTCCGAATAGCCAAATAAATCTTAAAATGACACAGATGGGTTCCCCGGTCTAAAACGGTTATAGGACAGTCCCACACAAAGTCAAATCACACGGACCACTGCCTCCTAGACAAATGCCCAGCATTAGCATCTGAATGTGCGTAGTCGTGCCCCCGCTCTATTCGCCCCAAAGGATTCTAATTTGAATACAAACCCGCACTGGGAAGTCTTTGTCGGCTCTTTCCAATGAGAACCTTTTCTTTTTTATTATTATTATGTTATCCCATTAAGAGCTGAGGCCCGTTCGGAAAAAAATGTCAGTTTTCTGAAATAATTATGTTTTTATATTAGTGAAGCTCAAACTTTTTCATGTCAAGGACCACCCACAATGATATGTATTTGGCCGCATATCTAAATATTTTGTTCCAGGGACCCTCCAGAAGCAAAGATTTGAGTAAAAATGTTTCGCTGTAATGAATATATATGTTACAGGGTGAATGGAGAACCAGGGTGATTGAAGAAGGCTCGCTCGTTTTTACCACCCACCCAGCAATTCTGTAGAAGCAACACTAGACACTAGAGGGAGCCACAAGCCAGGCTTGTGCACAAGCATATATGGCCGCTACCACACACACACACACAGTCACACACACACACGCGCGTGCGCGCACGCACACGCGCACATGCTTTCAATGGACTGTTAAGATACTTTTATTGTGTTCTGCTGGCTTTTGTTTTAGTTTCTCCCTGACACACACACACACACACACACACACACACACACACACACACACACACACACACACACACACACACACACACACACACACACACACACAGTGATCCATGAAAAGAACTATTCTGTCCCTATCGGTTTACAAATCAAACGGCGCTGAGTCGACTAGTGGAGCGTCGGCCGGTCACCGCGGGCACTCGCGCCTGGAGGCGCGAGGGCGCGCTTCCTCGGCCTCAAGCTCCACTAAGTCGGCGCGCCGTGCGTGTGAACGCGTGTTCAGCGTTCCCCTCATAGATATTATGGTTCCCCTATAGCTATGTGGGGGGGAACAACAAAAGACAGGTCTCCGTCGGCGCATCAAAGCCCCGCCTCTCCGCGCTCTCCTTCTCCTCCTCCTCCTCGGAGGAGAAGGAGAGAAGGAGAGGACGGGACGGTTTAAAACGCGAGGAGGAGGAGGAGGAGGAGGAGGCTCCTCTTCCTCGCGAGCCTCGCGTAATAACCCCCCGCATCGCAGCGCCGTCCTCCTCCTCCTCCTCACGAGCCTCGCTAATAAACCCTGTCTCGAAAAGCCCCGCATCGCCCCGAAGCCCCGTGCCTAAAAACAAGCGCTCTGTCTTCAATCACCCTGGCTCTCCAAACACCCTGTGACATATATATTCATAGATTTCCACAAATTTTTTATAACGAGGCCGATTCGAAAAATGTCAGTTTTCTGAAAAAAACTAACATAATTATGTTTCTATATCAGTGGTGCTCAAACTTTTTGATGTCTAGGACCCCCAACACTATATGTATTTAGTCACATCTCAAAAATATGTTGTTCCAGGGACCCTCCAGAAGCAAAGATTTGAGTAAAAAAAATTGCTTTAATAAATAAATATATATTCAAAGATTTCCACATATTTTCATGATTTTTCAGTGCCGCACTGTGAGCTTGTTTATCTGTGTTTTTTTTTTATTGCCAAAGTATAAACTAATGGTTAAGGTGGTTAAAATGATCGTGACGCTATTTAACTAAAATGACACAGATGCTTTCCCGGCCTTAACGGGTTATGTCTACAAATTTATATCTCGCAGTTGCTCAAGGTTACAATTGGCCGTTTATTAAACCGTAATGGATTTTCTACTTGATGTGCTTTGTGATGGAACTGCAGACTGGCTGGCTTTGCTGAGGGACGTTTTTTTTTTTATAGAGAATACATTACACAGGGCTACTGTACGGACGGTATATAAAACATATTGTTCTCTTCACATTAGTTTTAATTAAATGTGTCATAAATTGTCATTGTGTGTGATGAGTGATGCATAATGGACAATATGAAACCTTGTCCCCGAAATGCAAATTGCCTTGTGCTAATGCCAGTGGTGGAAAGTATCTAAGTACATAAGTACTGTACTTAAGTACAATTTTGAGGTATTTGTACTTTACTTGATTATTTCCAATTTTCAATACTTTTACTTCTACTCCGCTACATCTCAGAGACAAATATTGTACTTTTACTCCACTACAATGATTTGAAAACTTTAGTTACTAGTTACTTAGATATAAATGATGATAAAGAACATACATTAACCACTTTAGCCCTATTTTATACATCGGCTATTTGAAAATAGCAGATCTACAAGCTTACAACGTGTGGCGGTATGACACGTTGTGAGCTTGCAGATCTGCCATTTTCAAACATTCTAGTATTTTTTACTTTTGGTATATACTTTAAGTATATTTTGATGCCAATACTTTTGTACTTTTATTCAAGTCAATTTTGAATTCCGGACTGTTACTTGTAACAGAGTACTTCTACATTGCAGTATTGGTACTTTTACTTCAGTTAAACATTTGAGTGCTTTTCCCACCACTGGTGATGAGTGATGCATAATGGAGAATATGGAACCTTGTCCCCGAAATGCAAATTTCCTTCCACTAATGCACACAATCTGTAACTCCCTAAATGATCACACAAGTTGGTTTTAAGTCTCCAAAGTGGTTTAGTTCTTGTCACAGTAGTTGCTCATTTGAACAAAATTAAACCAACATTTGCATAAGTATTTTTTCCCCCTTATTTTTAAGGCATTATATTAAACTGCAGTGGGCCTGGTGAGCTGGGGATTATAGTTACAATAAAACAGTTAAGATATGAACGGCTCAATAGACAAACATATTGAGTATGGATGGATGGATGGATGGATGGATGGATGGATGGATGGATGGATGGGTAGGTAGATAGATAGATAGATAGATAGATAGGCAGGCAGGCAGGCAGGCAGGCAGGCAGACAGACAGACAGACAGACAGACAGACAGACAGACAGACAGACAGATAGACAGATAGACAGATAGATAGATAGATAGATAGATAGACTCTAGGTAGGCACGATCTGGTATTCCGTATTTATGTTTTATTAATGTCTGCTGAAAATCCGTCCTCACAAAGCCATGTTGAGACGAAGAGGACAAGCTTCCTCAGCACAGCATTACACAACTCCGGGTCCTCGTTCTCGGACTGATATCCATAAGAACTGTGGGAGGGAGATGAAAGATCAATGAGAGCCTCCTGCTCAGACAGTGGGAGACTGGAAGTGCTTTATAAGTATTAGACAGCACCATATCGCCAAATATCTGAGTATAGGCCTATAATTGGAACCAGTGGTGGAAAAGTATTATGTTTTTGTACTTAAGTAAAATAATCAATACTGCAATATAGAAATAATCTGTTACAAGTAAAGTCCATAATTCAACATTTACTTGAGTAAAAGTACAAAAGTATTGGTATCAACATGTACTTGAGTACCAAAAGTAGAAAGTTATGCAGAATGTCATTTCACAAAGTTTTCAAATGTAGAAAAATCTTTTGAAAATAGCAGATCTACAAGAGCTTGTAGATCTGCTATTTTCAAATGGCCGAAATGTATACAGGGCGGAAGTGGTGTTGTAATAATAATCAAAATCTACAAAGTAACTAGTAACTAAAGTTTTCAAACAAATGTAGTGGAGTAAAAGTACAATATTTGCCTCTGAGATGCAGTGGAGTAGAAGTAAAAGTATTGAAAATTGGAAATACTCCAGTAAAGTAAAAATACCCAAAAATACTTGAGTACATGTACTTAGTTACTTTACACCACTGATTGGAACTCACAGAAGACTTTGCGATTATACATGCAGAGGGATGTAGTGAGATGTGTTTAACTGTCTGTCTGCCTGAGTTGATGAAGGGAGCGAGACCTGGCAAACACACAGCTCTCAGGTTGAAAACTCCATCTAAGTTGGGGTCGTCATTTTTGTTTTTCTCGATTAACTCTTTGCCTGCACTAATCTCTCAAGAACAGATGCCTGCCACTGACGAGGATTCTGCTAAGGCTCAGCCTGCCGTCGACGAGAAAGACAAGATTTTGTGATTTTGTGGTTTCCCAGCAGATGGCCTGTAATCAGAATCAGAATCAGAATCAGTTTTATTGTCACATCACAGGTTTACAAGGTAAAAAAGTGGGTGAAATTATTTTTTGTACATTTTTTTCCCATCGCAACGTTAGTTTCCATAGAAAGAAGATGGGGGGGGGGGGGGAAGAAGGGGGTGGGGGGCAGGTGGGAAGGAGATCAAAACAAGAGAGCAACAGAAGGCCAGACAAGTTATCTACATATTTACAAATTACCTGAGATAATAAAAAAACTAAAAAAACTAAACTAAGGTGCCTGAGCATAGCAGCAATGTATTGTATACTGTGCATGTTATACTTATACTGTGCATGATAGACAATGGACGTTAAATGCAGCTTGTTTTTGCCGTAAAGCAAGAGGAACGGAGATATAGCGATTTCGCCATAGGAAATAAACAGGAAGTAAAAGAGCTTTTTTTTTAATGACGTCAATTCCGGGTCTGTTGTCATCTGGCAGTGAAAGCATCATTCATACGGTTGATTCGGAGTACACATCGAGGAGGACCTCAAATGGGAGACGCACTCCACACACGCAGCTGTGCAATGGATTGCCCCGTGTGGATATTGTTTTGTTTCCCTCTACTACGACAACCCTGCGTGTAATTAGGCGATCTCCGTGAGGACGGAGATTACAGAGAATTTTCCATGATTTTACAAAGGTACAGTAATTGTTCTTTTTCGCTTGCAGCAGTGGCACACTATTACACTATTATCACTCTGGCAGTCAAAGAGTTAAGAGAATAAAAAAAAATCTTTGCTAATGCGCAACCTCGCAGTCACCTTCCCCGCGACCCCACTTTGGGTCGCGTCCCACAGTTTGAGAACCCGCTCTACTAGATCATCAGTGGATATTTTTTGAGCAAAAAAACACGCTCTCCCCTTGACAAGCAGATTAAGACTTAGCCGGCGGAGGTCTAGTTTCCTTCTCGCTCTGTTATCCTCACAAGGTTACAGGCAGTGGCACCATTATCCCTGTGAACCCCTGGCCTGTGGGAGAGACGCTGCAATTCATCCTGCTCTTCTTAATCCATAACCACCGGGAACGCATCTGTGTCATTTAAGAGATATATCTGGCTATTAAAAAAAAAAAATAGCAGATCTACAAGCTCATAGCGTGGCACTCGGTACTTGTAGATCTGCTATTTTTGGGGGAAAAAAACATTGTGAAAATGTGTGCAAATCTTTGAATATAACACAGATTTTTAACTCGAATCTTTGCTTCTGCATGGGGGGTCCCTGGAACAAACTATTTTGAGATGAGGGGGTCTGCGGACAAATACATATGATTTTGGATGGTCCTTGACATAAACTGTTTGAGAACCGCTGATATTATAGCAACGTAAGTTTGTTTTAAGGAAACAAAAAATAGGATTTAGAAGACATTTGTAGAATCCACCACAAACCAAAGATTTGAGTTTTAAAAAAAATCGCTTAAAAGACAAAGATTTGCAAAAATGTTTTTTGTATTTAAAAAAAATCTGATCTTCAAGCTCGTACGCGCTTGTAGATCTGCTATTTTTCAATAGCCCAAAGTATAAAATAATGGTTATAGCAAAAACATCCCGGTCTTGATGGGTTAAATTACCTGGCAAATTAGCTGCTTCAAAGTCACTGCTATGCAATTACCTCAGCCTCCCCACAAGCCCTTAGCAAGGACCTGCTCTCTGTGAGGAGGAGATTATTGATACGTCTATTTAGTTTTCATCATATTATTAGGGTTATTTTAAAGGGCTATAGGCCTAGTTCACCCCCATAATGATTTTGTTCCTATCATTACTCACCCCCCCATGAAGCCTTCAATTCATGGAGATCTAATAGCCCAAATATAGGATTAAACTAAGTATTTAGGAGGCCAAGGCAAAACTATACGAGCTTGTAGATCTGCCATTTTCTTTTAAAATTGTGAATATTAGTGCAAATCTTTGAATATATATTTTGCAAATGAACATTTTTAACTTGAATCTTTGCTTCTGGGGATTCTGTAAATGTCTTCTAAAAAAGTTTTCTGAAAAAAAATGTATTTTCCAATAATATCAATGTTTCTCAAACTTTTTTCATGTCAAGGACCCCCAAAATGATATGTATTTGGCCGCCGACCCCCATCTCAAACTATGTTGTTCCAGGGGACCCCCCCGGAAGCAAAGATTTGAGTTACAAATGTTCACTTTAAAAACATATATATATTCAAAATGTTTGCACACATTTTCACGATTTTTTCAAAAATAGCAGATCTACAAGCTCATAGTGCGGTGTATAATGTAAATGTGTGTCTTATGTCAACGCAAAAACGTGGAAAGTCCTTCAGTTCTCGAAAAAGCAAAAAGGTCCAAAGTAAAGAGATGAGGTATAATAATATAATAATGAATGCCTTCAGATATGCATCCTTTGACACATTTTTTTCTGGGCACATGAACACACCCCCTTCAATCCGGTAACGCATACTGTGTCATTTTAGATTTTAGCTATAACCATAATTTTATACTTTGGTCCATAAAAAAAATAGCAGATATACAAGCTTGTAGCGCTATGCATGTATATTTTTATTAGATTAAAGAGTATTACATTACAGTATTAGCAACAGAATACATGTTCTTTAGCCTAAATGACACACTGATGTTCAGAAGCATCTTCTGCAAAACCCTAATGGTCTCTGATGTATCATAATAGCATGTTTAAAGCCTCAATCTGCGGTGAAGAACTCCTTTCAAATCACAGAGTTTGTGGGACTTGGCCTAAAAAAAGAACAATCTAGTGGTGTGAGGAGTTTCTACTTTAACCCATTCAATCCCGGAACGCATATATCCTGTGTCGTTTTAGATTGTTAGCAATAACCATTATTTTACAATTTGTCTATTAAAAAATAGCAGATCTACAAAGCTTGTAGCGCGAATGTGACGCGAATGTTCGTGAAAATTTTTAAAGATATTTTAGTTTTTTAAAGTAATTTTTTTAACTTAAATCTTTGCTTCTGAGGATTCTACAAATATCTTCTAATTCCTAACAGTTTTTTTTTTTTTTTAATCTTATGTTGCTATAATATCAGTGGTTCTCAAACTTTTTTCATGTCAAGGACCCCCAAAATGATATGTATTTGTCCGCAGACCCCCATCTCAAAATATGTTGTTCCAGGGACCCCCAGAAGCAAAGATTTGAGTAAAAGAAATTAAATATCTATTCAAAGATTTGCACACATTTTCAATGCCTGCATGTGTATTATATTTCCCCTTTCCTTCCGCTCCAGCCTTCTTCCCAGGGCTGCTCCGGTGCCATGCGGCTCATAATTGCCTCTTCCCTCATCCATTCCATCTATTCCCAGCGTGCTGGTCTGGAGGAAGGCCTGGGAGACGCTGTCTAATTGAAGGATAGTGTTACCTGTTAAACACCACTTCATAACGCTGGCCCATGACGGCACACATTTTACTTAGTGCAGCACACACCCCACACCCGCTCCCTGAAGCTATGCTACTACCCCCCTCCCCCCCTCCCCCATCCATTAGAGAGAGAGAGAGAGAGAGAGAGAGAGAGAGAGAGAGAGAGAGAGAGAGAGACTAATTGATGACATGGTTGGGTCACACATACAGTCTCACACATTTTTCGTGTCAAGGACCCCCAAATTAATATGTATTTCTCTGCAGACCCCCATCTGAAGATATTTTCCGTGACAGGGACCCCCCTCACAATAATTGTTTTCAAAATATTCAAAAACCTTTTCACATCATTTTTTTCAAGTTTAACACGGAGACATCAGATCTACTATTTTTTTTGAAAATCATCGAAATGTGTGCAAATCTTTGAATATTAGTTCTGGGGATTCTACACATGTCTTCTAAATCCTAACAGTTTTTTCAAAAAAATTAATTAGGCCTTTGTTGCTATAGTGTTTCTCAAACTTTTTCATGTCAAGGACCCCCAAAATGATATGCATTTGGCCGCGGACCCCCATCTCAAAATATTGTGTTCCAGGGACGCCCAGAAGCAAAGATTTGAGTAAAAAATGTAACACGTTTTTATGTTTTTTCGAAAATTAGCAGATCTACAAGCTCATAGCTACAAGCTCGAGTTTGTAGATCCGCTATTTTTTGAATAGCCAAATAAATCTAAAATGACACAGATGCGTTCCCGGAGTGAATGGGTTAATGGTTGCACTGCCTCTGTCGAAACAAAACAACAGCCACCAGATAGAAGAGGAAGAGCAGGAGAGATGAACCACAACACAATGGAGGAAGAACAGGAGGAGGAGGAGGAGGAGGAGGAGGAGGAGGAGGAGGACAGTGGATGAAGAACACCTCTCTGGTTTCCTTGCAGAGGAGACAGGTCTCACAAGGAAAGGATGTATTGTTGTGAAATAAGCAGTGATATTATACCTCTTATATACCACACTCTGTCACTCTGACACAGACACTCTACTGACACACGTAACACCCCCGCTTTAGGCCACGCTTAGCCTCGATCTCCAGGCTTTTATTGCTTAGTTTTGCTAAAAAATAAAAGCCTGGCCCAACTATAGCCTGTACTGGGTATGAGGAAGTGTTTCATTTCCCAACCAACCAGAGTGCAGTGGGCGTCGCTCGTAATGTTGTGTTAACGGGGCGGGAGTTGACGGACAGATCGGTGAACCAATGGGATCAGGCGCCGTCTCTCGCCGGCTCTATACACACGCCCCTTTATACACGAAATCAGGAGGGTTGCAGCAGGCTAGGCCACGCTAGTACTTGCTTTTAAAACACCATACCAGTGGCCTAACATGTTTAGCCCATTGATTATGACCCACAGAATACCTGACATTATGGGGGGGGGGGGTGATATCATGCAGACATGATAAGACATCGTATTGCAAATCCACATCCCTCCAGAACCCAATCATCGCATTCATAGCTGCAGGCTTGTAATGCAATATTCACAACCCAACATTTACTGACATTGAGCTATTAAAGCAGCTTTTACTGCGCGCGCGCGTGCGTGCGTGTGTGTGTGTGTGTGTGTGTGTGTGTGTGTGTGCGTGTGCGTGTGCATGAGCGTGTGCGTGCGCGTGTGCGTGTAAGCATGCATGCTAGGTTCTGCAGTGAAATGCACTATTATATTCAGCACTACTTGATGCCCTCCATAATAAATGCGCTGAATGCAATCTTTCACAGTCTACCGTTAGCAATACATTCTAATCTCAATACAAGTCAATGAGGTTTGGGGCGAACTTGACACTTGATTTTATTACCTTAGTAAACCTTTTCAGAAACACTTCATATTTTCAATCGCTAGTTTAAAGTTTTTCTTTTAAATCATCATGATATTCGTTTATTACATTATGGTCCGATTCATTTTAAAATTAATGATAAAGTAGGGTATGTATCTAGGGCTTCTACTGGGGTTGTAGCCAATAGCAGTCGTTTCCGTTAGCATTTTGGACCGGATATAGAAAGATGGAGGATTTGAAATCGCTGAGATACAGGCTTCACACTGTAGAAACCAATGGTGTGACTTTGTCCATTATTTGTCTACAGTCTATGGTTGGCTCGCATAGTGTCTAGCTAACATTGACTATATTCAATTATGTCATGGGAAAAGTTAACGGGAAAAGTTATTTGAAGTATCACTTCACCAACTTTCAGCCTCACTAATGCTCATTGTAAGATGACACCATGTCTGTCTACTCTCACACCATGGTGGGTTGTGGACAGTGGTGGAAAGTAACTAAGTACATTTACTTAAGTACTGCAATTTTAGGTAAATGTACTTTACTTGAGTATTTCCAATTTTCATTACTTTTACTTCTACTCCACTACATCTCAGAGGCAAATATTGTACCTTTACTCAGGCAGGTTTCTTCATTTCATCAACTTTTGTTGTATATCCATTCTGTATTGATGTAAGAACAATGGCTTCTATGCTATACAGCATGTTAACTTTCAAGAGAGACAACTGCTGTAGTGGCTATTAGCTTCTTTTTTTTAAGTGTTTTTATCATTTAGCCTGCTTTTTAATACTTAATTATTTCTAAAAGCAAATACTCCAGTACTTTAACTCACCACTTTTCCACCACTGCTTATACCATAGGCTAGGCTAGCAGATAATAGCGTTCATTCACATTCATATTAAGATGCTGGGTGTGAACTCCACACATCCACCATGTGGAACATCAGTCATGAATATTGATTCCCATCCTGTCATCTTCCATGCAGTGTTCTGGCCATAGCTATTTGTGGCGTAGAGAACAGGTCTTCAAAGTAGGGGCCGCAGTATAGCCGCCAGGGGCTATGACTATATTAGGTGTCCTTATAGCATGGACACGTTTTGGAACTCCTGGTGTAGGAAGAAAGTTACAGCATAATGTCCTACATGTTTGCATAGTTTCACCTACAACGACATGCCCAACATAGGAAAGTAAATATTGGTCCAATGAAAATAATCAACAACAGCTTGTGACTAATAAAGTTGTTGTTTTTTCTGAAAAGTGTATATGTTTTTACTTTCCATTATGTATTTACCCAGGCCTAGGGTAGTAGGTGAGTACAAGTGCTCAGTTTCAGCAACGCTCTGCACGCACGCACACACACACACACACACACACACACACACACACACACACACACACACACACACACACAGTTTGCCACTGAGCAGCTCCACTGGAGCAGTTGGGAGTTCAGCTCAAAGGCACTTCAGCGATGTTGGGGGAGGGGTGAGCGGTCACCATTCACTTCCCCACCGGTCCAGGGAATCGAACCGGGACCCTTTTGGTTGCAAACTCGCTCCTCTAACCTTTAGGCCACCGCTGCCCAGAGATGCCCACGAGTCTCTGAACTCTTAAAAAAAAAGTATTATTTTTTTTGGGGGGGGGGGGGGTCTTTTCTTAATGTATGTAATTATGTATTTATACAACGTAGCCTAAGGTTGAAATACAGTTATACACAAACCCAACCCGAAATGAAAAATGCAGAATTAATATTTATCCTCCTTTGCATCTTATAGCGCAGCTCAACTGCGGAAAGCACAGGCTCACACACAGCCTGACCAAGGCTACTGATGCTAGTTAGTCTACATAATGTTTTATTAAGGAAGATTGACATGTCAACGTGTTTGGGTATAGCCTACATCTAATGCGCACTGCTGTGCTTTCTCTTGAGCGTAACGAGAACGCTCCTACAGCCACGGCCCGTCCTACCCCCGGGCCGGGCCGGGCGGTACACAGTCACATACAGTAGCTGCTACTGTATGTGACTGTGTACCGCCCGGCCCGGCCTACTGAGTAGCATTATGCTACTGAGTAGCATATGGCTATAAATTGGCCAGTTTCAGGAAAGGCACTCGTACTCACGTTGGCTGTTAACGTTCCATTTCTACCATTCTAATGGTTACCAGGGGTGTGTAAACATATCTCTGAAGTAGCTCCATTTAGTTTCTTCTGAAGTGACGCAGTTAATGTCCAAGTACTGTCCCTGTTCGCAAAGTGCAACTTTGTGCAATAATCCCAAACAGAGCTACAACATTGTGACAACTGCCAATTTAGGCTATAATCTAGTAGGCTACTGTCAGTTTACATCAATCATAGCCTCTCAAACCCAGATACATTGCTACGACGCGTAATGTGCGTCGCCTACCCAAAAGAACAGACATACAAGCTATCAACGCATCGCCTCATGGCGTGTCGACAGCTTACAGATCTGTTATTTTGGGCACATAAACAATGAGGCGCGACGGAGTATACAATACTAAGCATTTTGGATACCAAATAAGCCTGTAAAGCCTATAACATTACGTGGTCAACAACATAGACAGTAACTTGCTTGTAGCTTACTTTAATGCAGTGAACATGAACGTACTAGCGTTTACCATGGCGAAGTTGGTTTCAGGATGGACATTCACGAAGCTGGGTTTAACGAGACAGCAGCGCAACATGAAAATCCTACGTTTCAAAAACGTGCTATAACAGATGATCCGATCATCTTATAAAAAAAATACGCATATGCCAAGTTAACTGAAGTTGTATAGCCGATGATGAACTAAACATATTTGTTTAATTTCAAAGTTTTTATATTTAAACTTTATGATGAAAGGCCGCACGCACACAGCAGCTGTTGTGCTCGCCTCGCCATGTTTGCATTGCAGGGAGACTGCAGGCTGTGCGCACCATTCCGTTGTGCAAAACAGGGAAAGGACACTTGTTGGGCAGGGTCATTCATTAACTCTTTAACTGCCAAAAACGGGAATTCCCGTCCGATGGCTCTATGGCTATCATGGCCAATGACGGAAAGACGGAAATATAAAAAAAAAATATATATATATATATATTTTTATTTTTTTTAATTTTGTTTGGGTTATCTCAAAGGAACTAGGAGATAACGCTATCCAAAAAATTGCTGCTACATTCACTTCAATGTTAAAAAATAAACGGAGGAAAAATGCACCTTTTTCCTGGCACTGGGACGACACAGTCTGAAATAAGTGTGGCAGTGAAAGAGTTAATGTGTCAAATAAAACATAGAATAAAGATTGTTCACGAGTCATTGAGGTAGACGGTATTCAGTATTATTGAAAGTGGACCGCAGCCGACTGTCAGCTGGTCATTAGGTTAGTGAATGACTTTTATTCAGACTTGATACCAATGAATGTTGACATTTACAACAAACCCGGCAGCGAGCTAAAGTTGAAGTTAAAAGCACATCACTCTGGCTTTGAGGAGAATCACAAATAGTCTCATATACTCGCAACATGTTGCAAGATCAACGTCACTAATGAATCCTGTTTAGCCCTGCTAGCGTCGAGGCTCCACTTTGGTCCCAAACATCATATCTCATACAGTACATAACACTTTACTGGCTGGGTGGTTGCTGCGGAATTCGCTGCAGACATCTAAGCTCCCCGGAGGATGACCCCATCGCCGATTTCGGTGACCCCATGGCATTTTCTCTACCACCGACCTTAAGCCAAAAGGCACACTGCACCCTTTACTTTTATATTATTATGTATTTCATTAGCCTGACATTCAGCATGAATTTCCATTTGGTTTGAGGGTGTCTGAGGGACAGGAGGGTCAGCCATGCTGCGTTGGCTGATGGAATTATATTGTAGGGCTATAGAATCCGGAGCAGTGGTTCCCAATCAGTGGGTCGGGGCCCATCTTTGGGTCACAGATTCATTTTCATTGGTCGTGAGTATTGTCAAAAAAAAAAAGAAAGGCAAATGTTTATTTTATTTTTTAGATCAGTTGATACACGTTGGAATGCTTATCTTTATGATAAGTTATACCCACGTTTTGTGGCCGTGGGTTTATATCAATTTGTGGGCGTGGTTTATACAAAAATGTGGGCAGAGGAATTTGTTTGGTGAAAGGTCAAAGTTTAGAGAAATGCACGTGACACCAAACATTCCTTTAGGTGTCGATCATCGGCAGAGACTTCAGATCCCCAAACGTTCATCTTTACAAGGAAATGAAACTCCCCGCACATCATCAAATCCGCTCCACTGTCCACTGCATGAATTCATTTAAAGGTGGATGTTTTGGTATAAATCACATCTCTCAACGGGATGACTACTCCACATGAAGCGTACACAGAGCGGGACCACGGGAGACAGGCTTTAAATGTACCGTCCAAAAGTAGTCACTAGTCACAGAGGGGAAAAAAAGTCAACCCAAGATACTAGCATTTCCAGGAAACCAATAAACAGGAGGTGGACGGATCCAGGAAATCTTCGGAGGACTTTATTTCCGGATCCGGGTGAGTGTAAAGTGAACCTGATCACTCGGGTGAAAGAGAACAGTGCGATCTTTTATAAGACAATTACAAAACTAAATCTCGCCTTTCTCGCCGACGGCAGACAAAGAGTTAATGTCTGACTGTACCACACGTGCTGTTTTCTGACTAATAAAGTATTCAATCAATCAGAAACACTGCAGTATGTGTGACGAAGTAGGGCATTAACACATTGGGTGCCAGAGGTTTATTAAAATATTATACGTTGAGTGCCAGCATTTCTTCCATCCACTTGCGTTATACATTTCGTGCTGTGAGAAGCCCCGACGCGGAAATGCATGTAAACAAAGCGTGCGTGCGAGACGGCGGAGGGTCCCGACTAACGCCTGGAACAATAATATTTCCAACGCGACCCTCCATTGCAGCGTGATCGCCGATCGAAAACGGCTCGTTTCCACCACATTAAAAAGAAATGGAGATATTAAGCTTTTAATCAAGGAGATAACATTGAAAACGCCGACCGGAAGGATTTTTGACATGGAGCCTCATCCAGCCTCTTCTTCTCAGAAACTGCTTGGGTGATGTCAAAGTTTCGTTTTAGCGCCCCACGTGGCCCACATGTATAAAAATAGAATTGGGTCAAAAACGGTCCGGACCGTTTTCGGCACTTCTCGTTTGGACCCTCAAAAACGGTCCGGACCGTTTTTGGCATTCAATGTGTTAATTTACCGGGAAAAAACTAAGCAAAAAAAACAAAACATCTAAAAGTAGAAAAATGCTTATACAAGGTTTCTGCCCGACAACAACGGTATGTATTTTTTATGACAGACAGACTGTGTGTGACAGTGGACATGACAACCTAACCCCCACTCTGCCTCGCTCCCCTGCTGATAAAGTGACAGTGGGAGCGGCGCAGAGAGATGAAATGATGGCAAAGCACATTTAACCTATTTACCCCGGGAACGCACAATACTGTGTCATTTCTTTAGGCTATTCAAAAATAGCAGATCTACAAGCTCATAGCGCGGCACCGAGTGCCGCGCTATGAGCTTGTAGATCTGCTATTCTTTTGGAAAAAAAAAGAAAAGATCGATTTTGATAGATGCGTGCGTGCGTGCGTGCGTGCGTGCGTGCGTGCGTGCGTGCGTGCGTGCGTGTGTTGGAGTTGGATGAATGGAGTCAAGGACGTCTTTGCGTCGGTCGTAACAACTCTAGAGTATACATGGATATCATACACACCACTCTGCTCACCACGGCCGCTCACTGTTCTCTCAGTGAAGCAGAAACCCTGGAGGATCAGAGACAGTCCAGCTGGACTGGAACAGAAGAAACCAAGAGGAAATGTCTCTCTCTCTCTCTCTCTCTCTCTCTCTCTCTCTCTCTCTCTCTCTCTCTCTCTCTCTCTCTCTCTCTCGCACGCACGCACATACACACACACGGACACACACACACACACACACACACACACACACACACACACACACACACACACACACACACACACACACACACACACACACACACACACACACTCAGTGAACCACTGAAGTGGATCAGTGGCGTGGTGGTGAGCCAGGATTATGGAACACGGCCATAAGTGAGCCACGCTGTGAGCGGCGGAGAGCACAGGGAGGAGACTGAGACACTAACAGCCTCAAGGGCTTCTTTCTCTGGTCCATAAAATGACCAAGTATGAGAGGACTGGTTGGTAATTTAAAGGTATTTTACCTGGTATGGTGTGAATCGGTTATGATCCGTTGTCGCCAAACAGTGCACACAAAGCCGCCGTCGGCATCAGCGTTTGGACGCAAACGTTACCTGACCATGGGCATGGACATGTGACCAGTTATTAGTGAGAACGTTTGGGGACGTTCATAATATACATAATAATGTTTTTTTAAAGTGAGAAAACGTGTTTTGCCCTGTTTTGCCTAAAAATCACATTTTTCAAGCTAAAACCGAAAACCGGAAATGGAACCAGCTAATTCTGAATCCGGGTGAGTGGGAAGTGAGTGGAAAGGGAACCCGATGACGGAATTTACAGTGAACAGCACAATTGTTTATTAAACCACAAAAAGACCACTTCACGTAGATCTACGTTGTTTTTTTTACGGTTGGCACTCAACGCCACTTTTTGCAAAACCATAGATTTACGGTTTTGGCACCCAATGTGTTAAGAAGTAGTGACAATAGCAGATCTGAAAACGATATTGATCTGCGATGTTGATCTCCTTGTAGATCTGCTATGGCAGCGAGTAGATGATATTTTTTTTCCCCTCGTTGTTTAGTGTTTGTGTCTCAGCCCTCATCTCTCAGCCCTGTGGTTGGATGTGGTTGGATGTGGTTGGATGCAGCGCCTCGTTGCCCTCGTGCCTCCGCTATCTGAACAACATGATGGATCTACTTGAGGGGAACACGGACGTGCATTGCTCAGACATCTCAGGCACCCACATCATGTGCAATCTGAACTCTCTGTGGTCGCAGACACCGGTTATATAACGGCTGCACATACCTCTGACTCTAAGGGTTATGAACATGTAACGCTAGCTGAACAGGAGCACACTATATGAGATGTGTAGATTCTTGGCAGATCGGTGATCTGCATTACAATTTAGTGCATATCCGGAGCGACAATAAGCAAGGTAAACGCATACGTAGAATGCAGAGAGACAGTGTAGTGCCTCAGTAAAGGATCTCAGGTAAACCAAGAACCTAGTATCTGTCTCTGTCAAATATTAAGCTACTGTCATGCACTAGGGAATACATGGCAAAAGAGGGAGTCCAACTTTTAAAGACATATGTATTGAATTGATCTATATTAAATAAAGAATTGCAATAATAAACACATACATTGGTATGAGGTGTGAGTAAGTCAGTAATCAGTCATAAGTCAGTAATCAGTCATGTTTGCAGTGTATGGATGTATGGAGTATGCTGTGTGAGTGCTGTATAAAAAGGTGTAAGGCAACTGCTTCAAAGGGAGGACAGAGAACGAGAGAGATATCATGATAGGTTGGTAGGAGAGGTAGTTATAGACCAATTATTTGTTTACCAACATTGACACTGAATGCACAGGTGATTGTTTCATGCAATCAATTCTCAGCCTGTTGTTTCGGGGTGCACTATAGTTTCAGCACACCCCAACCCCCTCTTGTGTGTTGGCTAGTGAGGCGCGCCCTAGCGAGACCTGACAGAATGGGTTTGACGCTTGCGCAGTATGACGCTTGCAACCAGCCTGACGTCGTCTGTTAAGGGGTCTATATACCTTCCCAAAACCCCTCACCCGGCTGTACTGAGTTGGTCTGACGGCGTGCTCCACTCTGCACTGATCACCACTGAGGCTGCCAGCTAGCCAACAGTGGAGGCAGAGGGCGGCGGGGCCGTCAAACTACTCAGTAAATAGCTGTATTGAAATGTATATCCCCCCAAGAATGTAAGGATTTTCAAAATATATCGATAATAGTGAAAATATCAGATCAACAAGCTCACACATTTTACTCCACTTCAATGATTAGAACACTTTAGTTACTAGTTGCTTTGTAGATTTAGATTATTACAAGTAAGACGCGCGAACGCTGGAAGCGAACGCAGCTCGAAAATATTGTGTATTTACGGACTTGTAATCCGTGTTATTTCACTGTGATGGGGGATGGTGTGTGTGTGTGTGTGTGTGTGTGTGTGTGTGTGTGTGTGTGTGTGTGTGTGTGTGTGTGTGTGTGTGTGTGTGTGTGTGTGTGTGTGTGGGGTGTTGCATTGCATTGTCTAAATTCCTGCACTCTGGCGCCCTCTACATAGGTACTGCATGCACACAGACAGACAGACAGACACACAGACAGACAGACCCACAACCTGAGCAGGGTTACATAGTAAGCTCCACTTGGTCGGAGGCGTTCGCCGCGCCTCCTTCCGCGTTCGCAATTACAAAACATACATTACCCACTTCATCCCTATGAAAATAGCCGATGAGTACTTTCTACTTTTGGTACTGTAGGTTAAGTACATGTTGATACCAATACTTTTGTACTTTTTGCTCAAGTAAATTTGTAATCCCGGACTTTTAACAGAGTATTCCCACGTTGCAGTATTGATACTTTTACTTATGTAAAAAACATTTGAGTGCTTTTTCCACACCACAGTCCACTGGGAATGATAATGAGTCTAGGTCCCCTAAAGGTCAGCGAACACACAAAGCATCCGACCAGATTCCCCCAGAAAGGCAGAGCTATGCCAGCGCTGCAGAAAGCTGACCTGTGAGACTGACCCCTGACCTGTGAGTCTGACCCCTGACCTGTGAGTCTGACCCCTGAGAGTCCACACAGAGGACGCAACAACAGGACACGTGTACAAAGTATACTCACAATGTTTTACTTAAGTAAAAGTATCAATACTGCAATTTAATAATACTCTGTTACAAGCAAAGGTCTGGTATTCAAAATGTACTTGAGTAAAAGCAATTATTTAGTTACTAGTTACTTTGTAGATTTTGATTATTTTTACAAAACATACATTAACCACTTCAGCCCTATATACATTTTGGCCATTTGAAAGTAGCCGATCTACAAGCTCACAACGCGTCGCAAAGCGACGCGTTGTGAGCTTGTAGATCTGCTATTTTCAAATAGCCTAAGTATTTTGAATAACATATATTCAAAAAACATTTGTAACTGTCAAATGTCGTAAACAAATGTCTTCATTTTTCTGAAAAAAACATTGTTGCTATATCAATATCAGTGATGCTCAAACTTTTTCTTGTCAAGCACCACCCAAAATGATATGTTTTTGGCCGCTGATCCCCATCAAAATAATGGTCCAGCCATTATCTCTCTGTCAACAATAGAGCCCAAGGTGATACAGTATGTGGCCTAAACATCTCGGCTATAGGGGATATTTATTTATTTATTTTTGAAGTGAAGACTGTTTTCTCTGGTCTCTGGATGTATCCACCAAATAAACTGTCAACAATACCCCCCCCCCCCCCCCTCCATTCCACTATGGCAAGAACGTGTCACATGACACAGACACACAGACAGACACACACACACACACACACACACACACACACACACACACACACACACACACACACACACACACACACACACACACACACACACACACACACACACACACACACACAGCATGCACTGTTGCTCCAAACATCACGGTTGATTCATCAGTTTTTAATCAGGATTGATTCGGTAGACAATCGCTCAAGTTGCTCGACCAACACACCTCCCCCCCCCACCACTCCCACCCACACCCACACACACACCCACACACACACACACACACACACACACCACACACACACACACACCACACACCCCCAACCTCTTTCCGAGGCTTGCTGTCCCTTTCTCTCTCTCGGAGTAAAACTACAAAACTGGACACACACTGGCGGCCATTGTGTGTCCCTTTGTATCGGGTAACGTGCGCGAGGTAACGTGGACGGGCTGAGCGGGCGTCGGGTTTCTCCTTCAGGAGAGGAGGCTTTTTGTCTCACCGTCTTAATCTCATTCCACGAGTCGCGCCCCAGGCTTCTCTGCTTACTTCATTAGGCATGCAGACGTACGGTGCGGTTTCCCCACAGCCGGCCCGCACAGAGGTCGTACGAGTCTGGGAAACCGACGCGCTCGCAAGGCAAGACACCCAAGGCACCCAGGGGTGGGGGGGGCAGGAACCGGTGGTGTAAAGTAACTTAAGTTCATTTACTCAATTACTGTACTAAAAGTAGGCTACAATTTTGAGTTTGAGTATTTCCAATTTTCAGTACTTTTACTTCTACTCCACTACACCTCAGAGGCAAATATTGTACTTGTACTCCACGACAGTTATTTGAAAACTTTAGTTACTAGTTACTTTGTTGATCATAATTATTATAAAACATACAGTAACCAATTCAGCCCTATTATACATTTCGGCGATTTGAAAATAGCCGATCTACAAGCTCACAATGCGTCGTGATGCGACGCATTGTGAGCTTGTAGATCTGCTATTTTCAAAAGATGTTTTCGGAAACGTGTTAAAACTTGTGAAATGGGACATTCTGTATAATGACTGAGTACTTTTACTTTTGGTACTTTAGGTACATTGATGCCAATATTTTTGTAACTTTATCTCAAGACAAGACAGAGTATTTTTACATTGCAGTATTGATACTTTTACTTAAGTAAAAAAAATAAGTACTTTTCCCACCACTGACAGGGACTAAAGTACATTTACTCAAGTACTGTACTTTAGGTATACAATTTTGACAGTACTTTTACTTTAGTTATTTTCTCTTCTCTTTCTCTTATTGATTCTTTTATTTATTTTTACGGCTTTTTATTTTATTAGCATCCTCATGTCATTTTATAATTGTGTTTCCTTTGCTTGATGTTTTGTGTAAAGCACATTGAATTGCCTTGTTGAAATGTTGTGTACAAATACATTTCCCTGGCCTTGCTCCACTCCATCTCAGAGGCAAATATTGTACTTTTTAGTCCACTACATTTGAAAACTTTTGTTACTGTAGTAGTCCTTTGCCGATTTTGATTATTAACACATTGCATGCCAATCGCGTAGATCTACGCGAACCTAAATAAAGCCGCAGCGTGCCAATCGCGTAGCCTACGTGGAGTGGTCTTTTATTTTTTTCTCTCTCGCAGTGACACATTTCATTGTAGCACTCTCTCGCAGTGACACATTTCATTGTAGCACTCTCTCGCAGTGACACATTTCATTGTAGCACTCTCTCGCAGTGACACATTTCATTGTAGCACACCCGGATACGGAAATGACGTCAATCGAAGATTTTCGTTCCCATCTGCCGCCGCTCTAAAGCTTCCGCTAAATCGCCATTATCTCGGTGTTGTTTTTCTCCGCGCTGAACGCTGTTTGAAACGGGTTTTAGGAACTGCGACTACTGCAAAATGGAATGTCGCCGATTGAAAATGTCTTCTCTGGGCCACTCACACAACTACCCTGTGTGTCTACAAACAGTTGAACACGCGATCATAAGGTATTTAGCGAGGTCTGTGGCGAGGTGAAAAAAAAATAATAATAATAATAATAAATCGCTGGCAGTGGGTGAGTACATTATGATATTAAACTCTGGCATGGAATGTGTTAATAATGAATTAAATAATTCATCCAAAAAGTTCTAAATGTTTTGAAAATAGCATATCTACAAGCTCACAACGCGACGTGAGCTTGCAGATCAGATATCTACAAATGGCCAGATTACAACATTGGGTTAAGTTATTGACCAATAATTATAGTCCAATAACACGACGCATTATGATTCTGAAACGGACACATTCTGCATAACGGGTACCCTTTACTTTTGGTGCGTTAAGTACGGTACATTTAGATGCCAAGATCTGGTACTTTTAGTACAAATAAAGTTACGAATGCAGGAGTTTTACTTGTAACAGAGTATTTCTACTTTTACTTTAACCCATTTAGACCGGTAACGCATCTCTGTCACTTGGCTATTCAAAAATAGCAGATCTACAAGTTCATAGCGCAGCACCGAGTGCCGCTATGAGCTTGTAGATCTGCTATTCTTGACAAAAAAGTCATGAAAATGTGTGCAAATCTTTGAATAATTATATACATTTTTAACTCAAATCTTTGCCTCTGGGTCCCTGGAACAAAATATTTTCAGATGGGGGTCCGTGGCTAGATACATGTCATTTTGGGGGTCCTTGACATGAAAAAGTTTGAGAACCACTGATATACAAACATACGTTTTAAAAATACATAATTTAGAGGACATTTGTAGAATCCCCCAGAGGCAATAAAGATTTGAAGAAAAAAAAAAATATATATATATTCAAAGATTTGCAGAAATGTTCACTATGTTTAAAAGATAGCAGATCTACAAGCCGCGCTATGAGCTTGTAGATCTGCTATTTTTGAATAGCCAAATAAATCTAAAAATGCACAGACACAGACACAGATGCGTTCCCGGTCTTAATGGGTTAAGTAAGAAATCCGAGTACTTCTTCTCTTCCACCATGGGGCTGGCAGCCGCGTCCCTCTTGTTTTACAGGTGATATCCTGTGTGTGTCTGAACTTTTCAGTGGAAGAAAGAACTTCCAAGACTTTGCCCATGGCGTGACACCCCGGTGCGATACGGGCCAAGATACTCCGCGGGGGAATATCTTATGCTTGGAAGGAAATGTGTGTGTGTTGCGTTTCTTGTCGCCGCTCTTTATGTTCCTCTCTCCCCTCCAGATAGAATCAACACAGTAACAATGAGATATTCTCTCTCTACTTCCCCTTCAAGGAAAGTCGAAGCTTCCTCGGGGGATAAAAAAGATCCCAGTTGCAGTGCCACCGAACTGCCCTTCTTTTCCTTCTCAGCTACACAGAGCTGTATATTTTACCTGACTGAACACGAGAATACAGTTTTAGGTTTTAATGGTAACACAAATCTAGACCTTGTGGTCCCAGAACACCAGTGGTGCAAGAAGTATTCAGATATTTTACTTAAGTAAAAGTTAACAATACCACAATATGAATATACTCTGTTACAGGTAAAAGGCCTAATTCAAAATGTTACTTGAGTAAAAGTACTAACGTATTGGTGTCAAAATATACTTAAAGTACCACAAGTAAAAGTATTTTTGTGAGCTTGTAGATCTGCTATTTTCAAATAGCCTGGGTATAAAATAGGGCTAAAGTGGTTAATGTGTGTTTTATAATGTAATAATGTATATCTGCAAAGTAACTAGTAACTAAAGTTTTTAAATAGTTGTAGTGGAATAAAAGTGCAATATTTGCCTCTGAGATGTAGGCCTACTGAAAATTGGAAATACTCCAGTAAAGTAAAAGTACCTCAAAATTGTACTTACAGTAAGTGCAGTACTTGAGTAAATGCATTTAGTCACTTTACACCACTGTGTATATTATACCTGACTGAACACAAGAATACAGTTTTGGGTGTTTTTTTTTGTAACACAGATCTAGACCTTGTGGTCCCTGGATAGAGCATTGGATCTTTCCTCTGCGGCAGTGATTGACTCAGCGGGGTTGATTTGTACCTGATTAGATTCAATCAAAGCTTAAATAACCCTTGATCACACTTTCATCAGAAGTCAAAGCCTCTAATCGTAATCCATGGGGGATTGTTTTTGTCTGTAGGCTACATGAATATGATGTTTTCCTGGAAGTGGCTTTTAGATACAGCTAAGGTGTGATCAGGAAAAAGCATGCATCATTCCGTTTTTTATTGTCTTATAAAATATTGCGCTGTTCTCTTTCACCCGAGTGATCAGGTTCACTTTCCACTCACCTGGATCCGGAAATAAAGTCATCCGAAGATTTCCGGATCCGTCCACCTCCTGTTTATTGGTTTCCTGGAAATGCTTATATCTTGGCTAGTTGGCTTATATCTTTTCTTCCCCTGTATTCCGCGAGACATCCTATTTTCAACGTGGTCTAACGAATGAATGTACAGCTCCAGTTATATATTTATTTCTCTGGACGACGATCAGTGAAAGACCTTTGTGTTTACCAACGGTCTGACAAGCGATCATAATATATATATAAATGTTCTGTGGCCAGTTGGGGAGGTTATAAAGACGTGTTTTTTTGTCGGTAGATGGTGTTTTCAGCGTGTCTGCGAGATGGAAAGTTACCTCGCGGGTGAATTTGTTTTCCTCTGGGCGACGGTGCACAGATCTTGTTTGTGTGTACACACAGTCCGACGATAGATTATTATAGATCTTCATTGTCTGTGACCAGTTGATAAGGTTAAATAACACGAAAACGCTGGCAGTGGGTGAGATTAAAAAAAGCCTCACTCATAAAATACACTTAAAGCACAGTAGTCAAGTAAATGTACTTAGTTACCGTTCACTAGGGTGACCATATTCTGAATTCCCAAAAAGAGGACACCTAACGAATGCGCGCGATTTTTTTGGGGCGGTTCTGGGCGGTTTTGGCCGTTTTTTGGGGCGGTTCTGGGCGGTTTTGGCCGTTTTTTGGGGCAAAAATTGGTGGATTTTGGGTGGATTTTGTAACTGTTTTTTTGTAACTTTATTTCGGTTTTAAGGTTAGGGTTAGGGTTAGGTTAGGGTTATGTTATTTAATTATTTTGGGGGAGCCATTCTTCAAAATAACCTCTCATGTCTATAATGTAAAAATGTAAAAAATGCCTCAAAACCTGTTAATTAAACAAAAAGAAAAAAGAGAAGTAGCCTGTTATTTAATGTTTAGGTACCCCATTCTTCAAAATAACATCTCTATCATGTCTATAATCATGAAAAAATGTAAAAAATGCCTCAAAACCTGTTAATTAAACAAAAAGAAAAGAGAGAAGTAGCCTGTTATTTAATGTTTAGGTACCCCATTCTTCAAAATAACATCTCTCTCACCCTATTTGCCACGGAGACATATGTTCCTGCTTTGCAAACAGTACACTCTGCTTCGTATTTGTCACGACCCAGACGAAAACACGGGTACTTTTTGCGCATTTCATCCGTGAAGTTACATTTGCGTTTCGGCATTTTCTCCGCCTCTGTCTGTCTGTGTAACTTTTTCGGGGAGCAGGCAGCGCTGAGCGCGACACTGTTCCGTGTGTGTCTGTGTGAGTGAGTGAGTGAGTGTGTGTGTGTGAGTGTGTGTGTTTGGTCACGTCTGCTGACAGGCTGCTGGAGGCACACGTGAGTCACGTGCCTCCAGCAGCCTGTCAGCAGCCGTGTTGCGGAACCAGGGTTACGGAAGGACCATATTTAGCGCTTTCAGTGTAAAAAAATAAATAAATCCCAAAACACCGGACATTTGAAGGATTTTATAAACTCCCCCCGGACAGGCCGGACAGCACCTCAAAAGAGGACATGTCCGGGTAAAAGAGGACGTATGGTCACCCTACGTTCACCATAGGCTTGACTAGTGTGCTAACGCGACTCTGGAGCGCTAGCTTCCACAGTCCGGGCAGAGAGAGAGAATCCTTTGATGTAGTCGGAGTATCCATAAATAATGAGGGGGGGGGGGGGGGGGGGGGGGGCTGAGCCCTCAGGGCTGCCGTGCTCCATCATCTCCAATCCGACAAATTATTCCCTCAATTTCCTCACCAAACCATTACACGCTATTCATTTATTGATCCGGTATTCATGGCCCACGCCAGCGGATCAATTATTCAATGTAATCCAACATGATGAAGACAAAGGAAAGAACGCAGAAACATGGAAACGTTAATGGCGGACCCCCCACAGGCGTCCCGGGCCGTCGGTACGAGTCTGTTTGTCACTTTTGACCGTTGGTTCTCAAAGTGGGGTCCGGGGACCCCCAGAGGTCCTTGGGGGGTAACCAGGGGGTCCCCAGCTAAAGTCAATCACAATCACAATCATGTTAACCACTTTAACCATAATGTATACTTTGGCTATTAAAAAATAGCAGATATACAAGCTCATAGCGTGTCACGTCGTGCTTGTAGATTTGTGCAAATCTTTGAATGTATATATTTTTTTAAAGTGACATTTTTAACCCAAACATTTGCTTCTGGGGGTCCCTGGAACAAGATATTCTGAGATGGGGGTCCGGGGCCAAATACATGTAATGCACTAGACCTGTCAACAAAGTAGCCAATCAACGTATGGGGTTTTAGTGTTTTAAACTGGAAGAGGTTGAGGAGGACGAGTGGTTTCCAGGTAGCCTGGTAAACCCTCCCTCCAGAAATCTCATTTGTATTTTATTTCAGGAGTGAGTCTGGCATGAGGGCCTGTTTGGCTTTTTGGCTGTGGGCTGGAGCTGGGCGGGAGTAATGTAGCTTTGATGTCCAAGTGGCCCTTTGATGTCCAATTAAGCCACTTTAGGCTGCAGTGATTATCACCAGGAGTAATTGGTTTGTCTCTGATGTTAATGAGCAGCTTGTATGACAGGTGTATTGATTAATGATGTGTGAACCACTAGGGTTCCACCTGATTGGCCTACCTCCGCTGTCAATCACAAAACAATGAGCGAGGACGCTGATTGGAGAGTCCATTTGGTGGACGAGCAAGAAACGCCCAGATAAGCCTTCAGGCCAGACTCACTCCTGAAATCAAATGGAAATGAGAATTCCGGAGGGAGGGGCTTTACCAGGCTAGTTTCCAAGGGCCTTGTCTGAACTAATGCCATGATGGTTGTAATGTCAAACGGCACTGAATTTTTTTATCCAGAATTAACTCCTTGTCCCGTCGTCCCGTTCAATTGTTAATTATGCTCTCACTCTGTTCTCAGTGTGAAATAATACATCCATAAGTGTCCTACCAAAGATGTAAATCTTACAATGTATGCAAGACCTGGGCCTTGTACAGCACTGATCACCAAACAATAGTGGGCCGGACATGTTTGGGGTTGTGGGCCCATTTTTTATGGGTGATGAATAAAGTGTCTCTTTGTTTTTGTTTCAAACTATTTTTGTCAATTATTGCAAAAGATTAAAACAAAAAAAAACAAAAAATGGATAGAAATTCCTTTAAAAAAAAAAAGAGTTGTCAAAATAGTCTTAGCCCTCAAAGTGCAACGTATTGTGTGGGCTTGTAGATCAGCTATTTTCACCATAGTTTGGGTCCCGGGGAAGGCAGATTTCTCTTTCTTATTCTGGTCTCGGTCTAAAAAAGTTTGCAAACCACAGACTGTACGGTTGTGCAGTACTATATTATATTGTGTTTTAAATGCACCAACAGGGACACTATAAAAGATAATTGAAATGGGGATATATCCTATATTGTCCCCGCTGGGCACTTTCTTCTCCAATGAACATGATTGTGTTTTCTCTTCAAAAGTACAGTTCCTGTGTATATTACTGTGGGAATTAACCCTTTAAGACCGGGAACGCATCTGTGTCATTTTTATTTATTTCTGTGGCTATTCAAACATAGCAGATCTACAAGCTCATAGCGCGGCACCGAGTGCCGCGCTATGAGCTTGTGGATCTGCTATTTTTTTTTTTAAATCTTGATTTCTGCAAATCTAACGGTTTTTAACTCAAATCTTTGCTTCTGGCCGGGGTCCCTGGAACTAAAGATTTTGAGATGGGGGTCCGCGGCCAAATACGTATAATTTTGGTGGTCCTTGACATGAAAAAAAGTTGGAGAACCACTGATATTATAACGACATGCCTTTTTTTTTTTGAAGGATCTGTAGAATCCCCCAAAGATTTGAGTTACAAATGTTCACTTTAAAAATAAATACATTTATATATTCGAAGATTTGCACAAATGTTCCACAATAAAAAAAATAGTAGATCTACAAGCTCATAGCGCGGCACCGGCACTCTGTGCCGCACTATGAGCTTGTAGATTTGCTATTTTTTAATAGCCAAATAATTCTAAAAATGACACCGGTTTGAATGGGTTAAATTAGCAAAGTTGGTGATATTGTCACATCAGGCATAATGCCTTCCTCACTATAATAGGTATTAACACCAAAGGTCTCATCATTTAATTAGATCCTATATTTACTCGCTCTTGGGTGAATATGTCCATGGGAGTAGCTTTCTGTTGGCAACCAACAGCTAAACGGTCAAATAAATTGGTAAATGGTGCTTTTATTTCCCCCCTTTCTATTAAAATGAAATAAAAATAAAATACAATGTGTATTACATTCACTCATCCATCATCAACCATCCATCCATCCATCCATTCATCCATGCACATACATACCTACATACATACATACATACATACATACATACATACATACATACATACATACATACATACATACATACATACATACATACATACATACATGTACATACATGTACATACATACATACATACATACATACATACATACATACATACATACATACATACATACATACATACATACATACATATATGTACATACATACATACATACATACATACATACATACATACATACATACATGTACATACATGTACATACATGTACATACATACATACATACATACATACATACATACATACATACATACATACATACATACATACATACATACATACATACATATATGTACATACATACATACATACATACATACATACATACATACATACATACATACATACATACATACATACATACATACATACATACATACATACATACACACACATTAAAATAGTTGCAACACATTTCAGCTTAGAGACATAAACCAAAGGTTTTAAACCATCCATCTGCTTCCAGAATGTGGATTATTTTAACAGCCAGCCTCTCGCTGCCAAGTTGGCTTCATCCTGCAGGACAGCATCCTGGATACTGATGACAGTGTGGGCTCCAGCATCATGCCGGTATAAATGGATACTCAATCTCTCAATTATACAATTCCTCCAAAATTAAAAAAAAACAATGTAAAACTAGGTTGGACTGTCCTGGCACGAGTCCTGAATGTTTCCTCATGTAATCATTAGACACATTCAGGTCTAAATTCTAAACTATGATGTGTTAATGCAGGGGTCTACAACGTTTTCAGTCTAAGGACCCGTTAGCTGAGAAAGAGATGAAGCAGGGACCCCCTCTATATTGTATACAATTGTGTTTCAGATTAACTTTTTTTTCCCACTTGGTCTGCTCTTTTTCCCCTCCACACCAAACCTCTTCACCAAAAAAATAGCTGATCTACAAGCTCACAACGCCTCGCGCTGCGAGGCGTTGTGAGCTTGTAGATCGGCTATTTTTTGGCTAAAGTTCTCATCAGAAAAGGGATGCTAGGGTTCAAGTGGTTAATGTAAAACATAAAAGTCCTATCACACAAAGATTTGGTGACCCCCCCTGTAGTAACTCTGAGGACCCCCTAGGGGTCACGGACCCCCTGTTGAAGACCCCTGTGTTAGTGGCAAAGTAACTATGAGCATTCAAATGAAACATCATGACTGGAGTCGCCCAAGGTTCACTTCTCTGCTAGTCAAACTCTTCCTTAGTTCCTTCGCAGGTTGTTACCAATGATACTAATGAAGGCTCTGTTCCATTCTGGGCAAACCAAGGGGCCAGCTTCTGAGTTATAAATTGAGTCTATATAGGAAGAGACAGTTCATATGAATGACCTGTACTTTCACTGTTTCACCCCTGCTGGTGTCAGAAATAATGACTCTCCATTCAAGCGGGTGGGTTTTTGCCGAACTTTAGACTTGATTTTATTACCTTAATAAATATTGTCATAAATACTATATGCTTCCAGTCGCTAGTTTAAAGTCTTCTTTCAATCACCATGATATGCGTTTTGGTGAATTATGGTCCCATTTATTTTGAAATTGATGATAAAGTAGGGTATGTTGTAGGAGGGGCGTGGCTACCTTGTGGTGATTTGATTGACAAGCTACACAACCAATAGCATCAATTCCCCACCCCTGCTCTGGTCCCAACCAATAGCATACATTTTCATGCTCCAGATATAGAAAGATGGCGGATTTGAAATTGCTGAAAAATAGGCTTCATTTACGGTCTATGGGCGTAACTTTGTCCATACTTTTCACTGTCTATGGGTCAAACAGAGTCAGGGTGCTGATATTGTTGCATGTTGGCTCACTGGAAACACTCTGCTACACCAGTGGGTCTCTCAAAGTGTGGTCCAGGGACCCTCATGGTTCCTTGAGAGGGTTTCTGAATGGCCCCTTACGGGTGTGTATTCACCCGTTTCCTAGGCTGTGTGTTTTCCACTTCCTGTCGATTTCATTGGATATCGTTGGTCATCTGACCAGTTTCATTGGATTTCATTGGATAAAATCGACAGGAAGTGGAAAACACAGCCTAGGAAACAGGGGAATACAGTAGCTCTTTCACAGAATGCCTATAAGGTCCCAGTACTGGGACAGTGCATTGACCACAGAAGAGAGAACACTGGAGCAACACGGACAGTTTAGGCCTTTTATTTAGATCGGTGCAAGTACAACAGAATGACTGACGTTTCGGTCTTTCGACCTTCCTCAGAGTCATAGGTGGCAACAACAAGGTAAGCAGTTATATACAGAGGTGAGCATGGGCTGTGCTCTCAATAAACCAATGGTGGATGGCTCTCTGTTTAGTGGTAATTACCTAGTACTGCATGTCACAGTCTCAAGGATGCGCCCATCAGTGGTGATTAGACTTAAAATTGGGCATGTGGACCATTTAGCATATTTGCAAGATATGGAAAATAGTCTACACATATAGTGCCTTGTTAAGGTTAGTTTAGAAAAACAGTGTATAAGCAAAATTAGGCCAATGCAAAAACATTTAGAATACATTTGACTAAATAATTATTCACAACAAAGAGATAATTCACAAAGAAGATAATTCACAAAAAAGGGGGACATTCTCAAGAGTACAAAGCACACAAAAGCAAAGTCAAGAAACCTCAGGGACCGTCTATAGAAAGCATGAAAGGCTCAGTTCTTCATTTAGACCATTGGGTTCTAGGGTGTCAAGGTTATGAATCCATAATGCTTCTCTGCGAAGCAGTTTATTAATTATGTCTCCACCCCGTGATGGGACTGAAATTTTTTCAATTCCCCAAAATTTCAGAGATGCTGGAGAGCCATGATTTGCTGATTTATAATGCCTGGCCATGGCATATTCTGGGTTGTTAGTGCGAATAGCAGTTTTGTGCTCGCCTATACGGAGTTTAAGTGGTCTCTTGGTTTGACCAATATATGCCAGTCCACAGGGACACTTGAGCATATATACCACATGGGTTGAGTTACAGTTTATAAATGAGGATATTTTATATTTTTTGCCTGTACGTGGATGGGTAAAGAATTTAGCATTCGTTGAGTTAGAGCATTGGGCGCAGTTGCCACATTTATAAAAACCCATTGGGGGACTAGGGAGCCAGGTAGGGGGGGAGGGTGTGTTCATGTCCGAGTGGACAAGACGGTCTCTGAGGCTTCTGGAGCGTCTGAAAGAGAAGAGAGGAGGATCATTACACATTTTGACAAGTTTAGGATCACTTTTTAAAACGTGCCAATGTTTTAGGAAAGCATTCTTAATTAGCCCTGCCGCTGGAGAATATTGTGTTGAGAAACAGAGCCGAGTGGGTGTCTGTTTAGGTTTTTTTGTTAGTAGGGACGTTCTGTCTGTATGTAGGGCTCTGTCATATGCTGCGTCTAGGTCCATTGGATTATAACCTCTTTCTGTGAAGCGATTAGTGAGCTCTGTGGCTTTTAATTCAAAGTCTGTGGTGGAGCTGCAGTTACGCCTAAGGCGCAGATATTGGCCAATAGGAATATTCCGTATGAGTTGTTTAGAATGGTTGCTATTCGCTCTTAGTAAAGTATTCCTACTGAGTGGTTTACGGTAAATAGTGGTGTCAAACAAACCATCAGTACTTTTAAAGATGGTGAGGTCTAGAAAATTAATTTCATTATTGTTAAACTCCAAGGTAAAAGTTAAGTACCTAGTGGTGGAGTTTACATAGAGGAGGAACGCTTGCAGCTCATCTACGGTGCCCTTCCAGATCAAGAGCACATCATCAATGTACCGGCGCCAAAGAGCTATTTTAGGGAGAAATGTGTTATTTACAGGATTGTGTATAAATCGTTCTTCCCAGAAACCCATGACCAGACAGGCATATGACGGGGCAAATGCACTACCCATAGCAGTCCCCTGGCATTGCAAATAAAAATTACCAGAGTACTTGAAGAAGTTGTTAGACAAAATAATCTCAGCTACTTCAGTCAAGAAAGCTGAGGGGGGCATGATGTGTGCCGGGCGTGTATCTAAATAATGGGAGATGGCTTCTAAACCCACATCATGCGGTATGCATGTATACAGACTCGTTACATCGAGTGAAGCTAAGATGGTGTCAGCATGTTCACATTTCAAATTATGAACCAGATTAAGAACGTCAGTGGTGTCCCCGAGATATGAAGGCAAATTTAACACATGTTTTCTCAAAAAATGATCAACATATTGAGACAAGGGCTCAGTAAGACTGCCTATGGAGGACACAATGGGGCGGAGGGGGGGGTTCTCTAGGGTTTTGTGAATTTTAGGAACACCATAAATTACTGGGCACACAGGGTGATCTTTGATCAAAAATTTCTTTTCCTTGTCTGTGATAAAGCCTCTCTTAAGAGACGCATCAATAAAGCCATCAATCTTAGTTTTAACTTTAGTAGTGGGGTTTGAGGGTAGAGGGGTGTAGTGGTTGGTGTCAGCGAGCTGACCTAAAATACCCAAGTTGTATTTATCCAAACTCATGACTACTACTGCACCACCTTTATCGGCTGGGCGTATAATGATGTCATTTCTTACTTCAAGGTCATGTATGGCTTCCATTTCAGTTTTGGTCATGTTGGGTTTACCTTTAATTTTTAGGCACTTTTTAGCCAGGTCATGTTCTACCAATTGACCAAAAGTTAAAATGGAAGGACTAAGATTAGATGTGGGAAGGAAAGATGACTTCTTTTTAAAAGGAGTGGGTTCTCTGACAATCTCAGGTACAGATTCATTTACATTGGGATTACAGCTACTGACACTATTGCTGTTAAAAGCATTAGGTCTAGAGAAGAAATGTTTCAAGTGTAATATACGGAGAAACTTGAAGGTATCTACCTTGAGAGTAAAAGGGTCAACAGTGTTTGTAGGAGCAAAGGTGAGACCTTTACTAAGAACAGTCTTTTCTTGTTCTGTGAGGCTGTAGTCGGATAGGTTGATCACAGTCCCCCAATGGGTTTTTATAAATGTGGCAACTGCGCCCAATGCTCTAACTCAACGAATGCTAAATTCTTTACCCATCCACGTACAGGCAAAAAAATATAAAATGTCCCCTATTTTCCGATGGGGGTCCGCGGCCAAATACATGTCATTTTGGGGGCCATTGACATGAAAAGGTTTGAGAGCCACTATATAGCAACATACATTTTTTTTCAAAAAACTGTTAGGATTTAGAAGACATCCGTAGAATCCCCAGAAGCAAAGATTTGAGTTAAACATTTTCTCTTTAAAAAAATATATACATTAAAAAAGATTGTCACAAATGTACATGATTTTTCAAAAAGAGAAGATCTACAAGCTCATAGCGCGGCACTCGGTGCCGCGCTATGAGATTGCATATATGCAATTTTTTAATGGCCCAAGATAATGGTTAACATTTAAAATGACAGATGCGTTCTCGGTCTGAATGGGTTAACACAGATTCTTAGATCTCTGCACAGAGGCTTCCAGTGAAAGCGCAGAATTTATACTGTGAAATATGTGCTGCTCATCTTTAAATCACTCCATGGTTTCGGGGCCAAATTGCATCAGACCTGCTTCTACATTTTACATCACAACCCTGGAAAACCCTCACATTGTGTTAGATGTCTCTACTAACTGTACTACTGAGTTAGAACACTAACCCTGTGATGTATAGCGTTCAGTTATGATGATGTCACGTGTGTTTTGCGAGAGAAACAAGCAAAACCACGTCTATGAAAACAGCCAGCTCCCTTTATCGGTTTTCTGAGCATGTAAGATCAGCCATTTTCACAACAATATGTATCTGTGGAGCTGAGTCAAACAACATTTTATGTCTCAACTCCTACAAGTCCAAGTGTTTGTCAGGGTGGGGGGTCCTCAGTTTGAATGTGATTATTTGGGGGGGGGGGGGGGTCGCGGCTTGGGAAGGTTGAGAACCGCATTGATCTAGAGAGAGGTTCCAACTCAATCTGTACCAGCCTCCCCAAGTAGTCTAGAGAGTGGTTCCAACTCATTGTACATTCTGCTACCAGGCTACTGACAAAACCTATAGAGCATACATTATCACTGAGGAGAGAGAGAGAGAGAGCATACATTATCACTGAGGAGAGAGAGAGAGAGAGAGACCATACATTATCACTGAGGAGAGAGAGAGAGAGCATACATTATCACTGAGGAGAGAGAGAGAGAGAGAGACACCATACATTATCACTGAGGAGAGAGAGAGAGCATACATTATCACTGAGGAGAGAGAGAGAGAGAGAGCATACATTAACACTACAGTCAGTCTGAACTGCACAGGCTTCACTGCATGGTGTAGAATTGACTTCAAAGTCCTTGTACTCATGTTTAAAACACTAACTAGGCTGGCAGCATAGCAGCAGCAGCCTACTTCACTTGCTGACAACCCACATGCCCGTAAGAAAGAGCTCTCAAGGTCCTCTCCTGCTTGATTGGTGGAAATTACAATCACCCCACCCCCCCAAAAAATGGTGATACAATTGGTGCATTTGTTAATTATGGCCCTAAACGGTGGAATGGAATACTTTACCTCCAGTAATCAGCGACGCAAGGTCAGTAAACATCTTCAAGTGCCAGTAAAAAAAAAAGAAAAATAGCCTTTAATTTGCATTTCATGAGACAAATGAATGGCTTTTCATTTGCATATCTTTTTTTTTTCTTATATTGTACAGCCCTTTGCTGATGTTAATTTATTATTTTATTCCTCTAAATCATTCGTTTTTTAATCTGTTCCATTTTGGTTCCACAGCAGTGTACTTGCATGGACGGACGGACGGACGGACGGACGGACGGACGGACGGACGGACGGACGGACGGACGGACGGACGGACGGACGGACGGACGGACGGACGGACGGACGGACGGACGGACGGACGGACGGACGGACGGACGGACAGACAGACAGACAGACAGACAGACAGACAGACAGACAGACAGACAGACAGACAGACAGACAGACAGACAGACAGACAGACAGACAGACAGACAGACAGACAGACAGACAGACAGACAGACAGACAGTGATCATGGAGCGTACCTGGGTGCTACAATACACACATAGACTATGTGTTCATGAGAGAAGTAGGAGCTGACTATGTGTCATAGTCATCTAATACAGTGGTTGTTCACGTCAAGGACCACCCAAAACGATATGTATTTGGCCGCTGACCCCCACCTCAAAATATGTTGTTCCAGGGACCCCCCAAGAAGCAAAGATTTGAGTTACAATGTTCACTTAAAAATATATATATATTAAAAGATTGGCAAAAATGTCCATGATTTTTTAATAGCCAAAGTATAAAATGGACCCCACTTTGAGAACCAATTATCTGATAGGCCTATAGTTTTCTCATCATCAGTATAGCTTGACCAAAGCCTGGTAAACCCCTCCTTCCGGATATCTCATTTGTATTTGATTTCAGTAGTAAGGGCCTGTTTGCCTTTTTTTCTGTGGCCGGGAGCTGGGCGGGAATAGTACCGTTGACTGACAACCCCTTCAGCCAATCAGGAGTTCGTTCCCCTTCAGCCAATCAGCAGTTCGTATCTCCACCAGCAGGCTATACCTTGACCAGGCTCTACTCTGTCCAACACCTTTGTGTTTGTGTTTGTGTATAAGTTTTGGTGTTGGTTTTGGACTTGTGTGTCCAAAACTATTTTTTACAAACTTTTCCAATGTCATGTATACCTCCTCAAAAATGTTATGTTCTCTGTGTCAGCAGCTCTTCTGGTTGAAATAAGTCATAATCATAGACCCTGTATAGTGTATACTGTATGTCAGGAAAACTAATATCTTCCAATCAACTGAGGTGGAAATCTCGCTGACGGAGCAAGAACAAGAATTAAGTTAAGGTCCAGCATCATTTTGACAACCAACGATACAATACACAATTGTGGATGTTTTTTTGTGTGTGTGTGTGTGTTGATATTTAACACACACGCAGTGGTGGAAAAAGTACTCAAATGTTTTACTTAAGTAAAAGTATCAATACTGCACTGTAGAAATACTCTGTTACAAGTAAAAGTTCGGGTATTCAAAATTCACTGGAGTAAAAGCACAAAAGTATTGGCATCAAAATATACTTAAAGTACTGAAAGTACTCATTATACAGAATGTCCCATTTCACAAGTTTTCAAATATATACAAATCTTTAGAACATAGCAGATCTACAAGCTCACATTGCGAGCTTGTAGATCTACTATTTGCAAATGGCCGAAATGTACTGTATATTGGGGCTGAAGTAGTTAATGTATGTTTTGTAATAATAATCTAAATCTACAAAGTAAGTAGTAACTACAGTTTTCAAATAATTGTAGAAGAGTAAAAGTACAACATTTGCCTCTGAGATGTAGTGGAGTAGAAATTGGAAATACTCAATTAAGTAAAAACACCTCCAAATTGTACTTAAGTACAGTACTTGAGTAAATATACTTAGTTACTTTACGTCAGTGTGTGTGTGTGTGTGTGTGTGTGTGTGTGTGTGTGTGTGTGTGTGTGTGTGTGTGTGTGTGCGTGCGTGCGTGCGTGCGTGCGTGCGTGCGTGCGTGCGTGCGTGCGTGCGTGCGTGTGTGATGTACATAGCACGCCATGATAGAATAGTGGAACTCATCGCAAAGGACATATCATAAAATCATGCACCCTCAGTGAGAATGTACAAACATTCCCGTGTCATTTCATCCATGTTTCATCTCTGTGATAACCCAGACATATTTACATCTTTGACAGCTAATACACCAGATGTTTTTGTGGTTGATGAAGAGTCCAGAGAGGTGTTTGTATTAGAGATAGCCTGCACCTTTGACCCTAGCCTATAGAGGAAGCCTTTATGACCAAGGTCATTAAATACCAACCACTTCTACATACCATCTCAGAGCTGGGCTATAGGTGCAGACTATTTGTTTTTATATTTGGCAGCCTAGGACATACCCACAGACTGGTTGTTAGAGGGTTCCAACAACTTGGGATGCCCAAAAAGGAGGCAAAAAGGCTGGCAAAGTATTGTTCTATTTCTGTTATAATTGGCAGCCGCCACATATGGCGGAGACGCTGTTACTTATACCCATAGAGTACTGAGTGACATGCTTATTGTATCATGAAGACGTATTCCATGATTTTGTGATGTAATCTTACTGCACCTTTAATATGTGTGTCCTTGTATACTCTCCTTTGTGTGGACATAAATAAATGGTTAAAATGTGTGTGTGTGTGTGTGTGTGTGTGTGTGTGTGTGTGTGTGTGTGTGTGTGTGTGTGTGTGTGCGCGTGTATTGTCGCTGTCAGGCAGAAACCGTGCATCTCCATATTTCAACGACAACGTTCCAACCGCGATCCGCCATTTTGGGGCTTTCCTTTACTTACTTCCTGTTTTTTTTGGAACGACGTCACATCCACATTCTACTTCTCTGATTGACGATCGATCATTCAAAAGCTGTGTTAGGTTGCCCCTTGTGGAATTTTTCAAAAAAAATGAACGCATCAATGCGATCTTGGCAATCAATGTGTTAAAATGAGATCCCCACACACACACATCGTAGGATAAGTACATTACGTCTCCATAGGAAATACATTTAGCAAGGCAACAGGAAAAATTCCACACAGCAGTGCAGTCAGTTGACCACTAAACAGTGTCTAGGTCCAGTGCTCCACCACAGGGGCAAAAAGGGGAGGGGGGGACCTCTGCATTGACCCACCGCCCCCTGCCTCATGGGGGGGGGGGGGGGGTGGGGACACCTCTGTACATCATGGCCTAAATAGAGGCCATCCATCAGCTCACACCATGTTAGAACTCTGCTAACGATACTGTAGGGAGAGGGAGGAGGGAGTGGAAGAAGCCAGTGTAGGCCCCTGTACAGGGGAAACAATGAAAGCATGTTGCATACAGTACAGCGTTGGTTCTCAAAGTGGGGTCCTTGGGGGGGGGGGGGGGTTGTTCCAGGGGGCCCCGGCATGTGTTAGCATCACAATACTTTTTACCTTTTATAATTTGGCTATTCAAAAATAGCAGATAGCCCTATATAAGGGCACGGTGGCGCAGTCAGTAGCGCTGTCGCCTCACAGCTAGAAGGTCCTGGGTTCGATTCCCGCCGGGGACGCTGTGGGCGCTGGGGGCGTGTCTTCTCCTCCGCGGCATCAGCGCCCATACCCTAGGTGGGGTTGGTGAAAGGGCCTACTCTGTGTGGACTTTGCATGTTCTCCCCGTGTAGGGTAGTTAATACCCTGACAAAAACATGTAGTAATCCTGGTCGCTATACCGCCTCCCCCATGACAGCCGGGGTGCCTGATGGAGGGGAAGGGAACTGGTTGGAATAACATGTTCCTTCCACGCGCTACGTCCAACCAGGGAAACTCCCCCCTGTCAGGTGACAAGAAGGTCAGTTGGCTCTCATGCATTGAAGGAAGCATGAGCTCGGCCCTGGCCTCCCTAGGCTGTGGGGGACTGGTGTAGCGCTGGTGTAGGGCTGGTGTAGGGCTGGTGTAGCGCCCAGGATCACTTAGGAAATTGGCACTGGGTGAAAAAAAATGGGTTACAAAAATCTCGGGATAAAAATGTATTCAAAAAAAAAAAGCAGATATACAAGCTCATAGCGCGGCACCGCGTTGAGCTTGTAGATCTGGTATTTGTGTGGGCAGTGTGGTCATCACAGTGGTCATCACAGTGATGGAAGCTCACTTAAAAAGTTTTTTTTAAGTGCATAGTCCTATTTATAGGTTATCAATTTCATCATGTGTCTTGCTAGCCAATCACAGTGCTGAATAGAGTCAGCCAATAGAGTCAGCCAATCACAGTACAGCTAGGGGTGTACTAATGCTAGGGGTGTACTAATTATGAGCCAATCACAGTACAGCGAAGGGTGTACTAATGAGGTGTCCCAACCCCACTTATAGGGGCGGCTACACCGCCCAAAAAGATATAGAACAACATTAAAATGAGGGCATGAAGCCTAGGTGAAGCTAAAAGAAGGCTTATTTAAAAAGGTATACAGGTCTTTAGTCGTCTTTGAAAAGCATCAACAGATTGCAGAGGTTGCGAGTGGAGCTCTATGGTGTGAGGAGTTCCTTAATCCATAAAGACCGGGAAAGCATCAATCTGTCATTTTATAGATTTGTTTGGGCTATTGAAAAAATAGCAAATCTACAAGCTCATAGCAGAAATAACAAGATGCACATCTTTCAAGATCAAAAGGCAGAAAATGGCAACAGCAAATAAAAGCAGATCTACAAGCTCATAGCGCGGTACTCGGTGCTTGTAGATCTGCTATAGGTTATTTTTTTAAACCATGAAAATGGGTCCAAATCTTTGAATATATATATTCGAACATTTGTAACTCAAATCTTTGCTTCTGGGGGATTCTACAAATGTCTTCTAAATCCTAACAGTTTTTTTTTTAAAGAACTTATGCCAAATAAATCTTTAAACGACACACAGATGCGTTCCTGGTCTAAATGGATTAGTGTAGGAGGGAGCGTTGCCATGGATTCATGGATGGGTTAATAGTGAGACCTGGAGGAGATGTAGTGTCTTATTATTATGAATGCATCTGGCAGCCGTTGCTTTGTCTATTGTCATGTAATCACAGCACGTTGTTTTCAAGGTTAATGACAATCAAACCATAATTACAGCCATTCTTCTTTTTCTCTGCCATGCAGCACGGAAACCTTCAACATCACATGTGACTCCTTGTTGAAACCGCACGCACGCACACGCACACGCACGCACGCACACACACACACACACACACACACACACACACACACACACACACACACACACACACACACACACACACACACACACACACACACACACACACACACACACACACACACTCACACACGCACACACGCACGCACACACACACACACACACACACACACACACACACACACACACACACACACACACACGCTCGCACACGCACACTTAAACGCACACACGCACGGACGCACGCACGTATGCACGCACATGCACGCGCACATGCATGTACTGAAATGTTTTACTCAAGTAAAAGTATCAATACTGCAATGTAGAAGTGCTCAGTTACAAGTAGAAGTCCGGAATTCTAAATTGACTTGACTAAAAGTACAAGAGTATTGGTATCAAAATGTACTTATACAGAACCAAAAGTAAAAGTACTAAATTGTTTGAAAATAGCAGATCTACAACCTCACAACGTGTCACGATGCGATACATTGTTGAGCTTTCAGATCGGCTATTTTCAAATAGCCTAGGTACAAAATAGGCCTAAAGTGGTTAATGTATGTTTTATAATGTAATAATTTATATCTGCAAAGTAACTAAAGTTTTCAAATAATTGTAATGGAGTAAAAGTACAATATTTGCCTCCGAGATGTAATGGAGTAAAAGTAAAAGTATAGACAATTGGAAATACTCCAGTCAAATAAAAGCACCTCAAAATTGTACTTACATACAGTACTTGAGTAAATGTACTGCATACGTATGCCCACACCACACGTGCACACGCATGCACACACACACACCGCCAAACACACACAAGCACCGCACAGTGCACGCACCACACGTGCACACGCATGCACACACGCACCGCATGCAATCACCAAACACACACAAGCACCGCACGGTGCACGCACCACACGCACACACGCATGCGCACACGTTTGTATTACTGTGAGGACATATATAGTTTATGATAGCAATTGCATGAATGCCTTTTTCATTTTTTAATTATAATTGTAAGCCTATAACACTAAAACATATGTGTTGACCATGAAATAACCGTTTCTCTTGTGAGGACCAAGGAAAATGGTCCTCACAATGGTTATTTCTTAAAGGGATAGTTCACCCCCAAAATGATTTTTTTCTTCTCTATGAATTAGTCACCTCATGGAGACTTGAATTAATGGATAATGTTTTTGTTTTTGCCTAAGACAATAATTTGATGACCGGCAGCGGTTCCGGTAGGAGATACAACGAGTCTCCTTTGTGTCTCCTACCGGAACCGCTGCCTACCGGTCCGCTGGTCATCAAATTATTGTCTTAGGAATGAGACAAAAACTAAAGCACATCCATGAATTCAAGTTCATGGGGAGAGTAATCCATAGATTTTTTTTTTTTTTTTGGGTGAACTATCCCTTTAAATTCTACTATACAAGCCGGGGGGACATTTGGCACACGCACGCACACACACACACACACACACACACACACACACACACACACACACACACACACACACACACACACCCTATGAATTATCCAGGGGGTTAATATGAGAGTGAACACTGGGGTGCCATCCTACATTCAGACCCCCCCCCCCCCGTGGCTCATGGGAAATATTAAAGGCACAGACACGCATTTCTCTCTTTTCATCTAATGGATGAAAAATAAAAGTGCAATACGGCCCAGTGTCCATTATTAATTAAATGATCAATAATTGATACTTGGAACACGGATTGCCTCTGTACTTTATGTTCTATTAAACATTTACATGACGTTGGACGTGAAGATTAATCCCTGGATAAAGGTCAGCGATCTGATGTTTGTTCTATTTAGATGTTACATAAATGTATCATAGAAGTTCAACCCAGTAAACACTGAACATGGAGTTTATTCAGTGTCCTACAGTCAATGTTAATCACACGTGGCAAATTCTGATGGAAATACTCTTAGTACTCTGGGACTGCTATACTTTTTTTATGCATCAAGTATAAATGTAGATATCTTGATTATGGCCCTTGGATATGAAGGGCCCTAAATATACCTTTTTTCAGTTTACTACAACAGCATTTCCTTTTTTTCCCCAGAAACATTCCACACATAGACCGAGCGCCGGAGTCGAACCGTTGACTTACGGATTAGCATACGGCCTCTCTAGCAGTGGTGGAAAGTAACTAAGTAAGTTTACTCAAGTACCATACCATTTCTTTGGTACAGTACATTTACTTTACTAGTATATTGCATATTTCCATTTGCATAATGCTTTAAACTTCTACTCCACTACACCTCACAGCCAGATATCGTACTTTTTATTCCACTACAATGATTTCACAACTTAAGTTACTAATTACTTAGCAAATTGTGACTATATTAATACAAAACATACATTAATATCTTAAACCCTATTTTATACTTTGGCTATGGTTTTGATAGACATGGTTTTTAGACATTATGATAACTTGTGAAACAGGACATTCTGCATATAATGAGTACTTTGTACTTTTGGTACTTTTTACACATTTTGATACCAATACCTGTAACACTTGAAAGTCATATTTGAAAGGTGAGACATTCACGTACAGTAGGTGTCGTGTTTAGACATGTTTCTCAAACTAACAGTGTCAAAAAGTCTCAATTCACTTCATTTTCATTCAATTCCTCTATTTCTTCTCTTTTTCCTCTTTCTTTCTTCATTAAATTTGTCTTCTTCCCCCTGAATTTACCCCACGGGATTAACACAGATCTCCCCCTGTCCTCTTTAATGAGCGTAGTGCAGTTTTAGGGAGAGTACTGAATGTATGCTCAGCTAAATGTTCCTCATGATTAAAGATCAAAGAAGGTAAAATATTAATTTGACAGCCATAAACCTGTGACCTCTTCAGAGCTACAACCTCTCAATAAACCTTTCAATCAACCAGTGGTGGAAAAAAGTACTCAAATATTTTAAAAGTATCAATACTGCAATGTAGAAGTGCTCTGTTACAGGTAAAAGTCTGGTGTTCAAAATGTGCTAGAGGAAAAGTACAAAAGTATTGGTATGAAAATGTACTATACCAAAAGTAAAAATAGTGAAATGTTTGACAATAGCAGATCTACAAGCTCACAATGCGTCGCATCGTGGCACGTTGTGATCTTGTAGATCGGCTATTTTCAAATAGCCTAGGTATACAATAGGACTAAAGTGTTTAATGTATGTTTTATAATGTAATAATTTGTATCTGCAAAGTAACTAGTAACTAAAGTTTTCAAATAATTGTAGTGGAGTAAAGGTATCATATTTGCCTCTGAGATGTAGTGGAGTAGAAGTAAAAGTACTGAAAATCGGAGTACAAATACCTCAAAATTGCCACCACTGCAATCAACTTCAACTTTATTGCCACACATACTGCAATCTGGGAACCCATCGCCAACTGAAAATGAAAAACAGCGCCCTCTGCTGTTTGTTCTATGTCTGTTGGCTCTGGGCGGACGATAACGTAACACCAGAGCACAAGGAAACCGGTGTTTGTGATGCGCCTTCAGAGCATCACTTCCGCTTGGTGCGACTATGTTTTCATTCCCACTAACAATATTTCTACACGGAACACTAACACCACTTCTCCCAGAGAACATGGATCGTTTTGGTTATAAGCCCACTTGTTTCTATGATGAAAGAGTAAGTTAAAATGTGAATATATTTCCGTGGTTTTGTCTGCTCCGCGGACGCTATTGTTAAATTAGTTTCGGTTTGTTTCGAGGGGGAAAGATCGACGGACATGTGAATCCCGCCCACTACATGTGATTGGGTAAAGCGCGGCCTACTTCCTGATCTGAATGCGCACTCGTTATGACGAACCTCCCCGACAGATTCCAACGCAGTGCAGAATCTGTTCTTGAGAGATTACACATACTGTAACAAGTTTACAGGCGTGAAAGAGAGTGGGTAGAACATGTATTGTGTACGAGCTCCAGATTCTTTGCTTTTTCAGAAATAGTCCAAACAATAAGCAATAGAAAAAAGAAACAAGAGGAAACAAATGGAAACAAAAGGAAAGCGAGTCAGACAACAAAACAACAACAAAGAAGTATAGCGTCTGCATCCTGCATGTACACAAGATGTAACAATGGAGAAACCTTGAAGTCACAGAGCAAAACAAAGTCAGAGAACATGGTCGGATAATTGTCTTTTTCCCGAGTAAGTTCTGCAGCTCTCTAGCCATCCATGCAGTGCAATAGAGGTAAAACATACAGGAACGTGTCCTGAAGATGAAAACATGTATTGCAGCGTTATTGCATTGTGTGTGTGTGTGTGTGTGTGTGTGTGTGTGTGTGTGTGTGTGTGTGTGTGTGTGTGTGTGCGTGTGCGCGTGCGTGTGCGTGTGTGTGCGTGTGTGTGCGTGTGTGTGTGTGTGTGTGTGTGCGTGTGCATGTGCGTGTGTGTGCGCGCAGTGGTGGAAAAAGTACTAAAATGTTTTACTGAACTAAAATATCAATGCCATGTAGAATTACCGTGTTACAAGTAAAAGTCCGGAATTCAAAATGTACTTGAGTAAAAGTACAAAAGTATTGGTATCAAAATATACTTAACAGTACCAAAAGTTGAAAGTTGTTCATAATCCAGAATGTCCCATTTCACAAAGTTTTCAAATGTATAAGAACTAGAAGGTCTAGTAGCCTGGCCCGCACATCGGAGACGGAGACAGAAGAGCGTGTAGACGTTCCTTGCAACACCGGTGCTTGTTTCTCGCACATGATTTGGCAAACCGAAAGCGAAACCTAACTGCAGCATGCAAACCGAAAGCGAAACCTAACTGCAGCATGCAAACCGAAAGCGAAACCTAACATGCAACTTTGTTCCCACTTCGTTCCTACAGCCAGTTTGCGGATTGTAGTATAGATGCATGAAAATCTTCTGAAAATAGCAGATCCACAAGCTCCCAAAGCGTCGCATTGCGACGCTTTGTGTCGATCGGCTATTTTCAAATGGCCGAAATGTATATAGGGCCTAAAGGTGTGTTCTTCTTAGGATCGCCATCCGTCCCTCGAAATAAGGAATTGTTGTTGTGGGTTTGAAAGCCACCATGGCTATGACGAGCGTCTGCCGGGGGGGGGGGGGGGGGGGGATAATTGTCACCATACACGTACTCCTACGGGATGGGGGGGGGGGGGGGTTGTGGGGGCTCCTCACTGGTAGGAGAGTCAGTAGGATACTACAGAAATGTGTGTGGGGGAGGATATCACCTTCGATCACAACGTTGGAGCGGATGTAATCATCAGGGGCGGATTAGCCACTGGGCCAGAGGGGCCGGGGGGCCCGGGGGCCCTTGACTCTCAGAGGCCCTTGACTCTCAGAGGCCCTCCGGGGGAAGTGGGCCACCATTAAATATGTTAATCAAATATCCCATGTGGGAGCCCGCCCTCATCTGTATTTACAGCTGTGTTTGGGTTTGAGGCCTTGATAAGGTTATTATTATTATGATTAGTATTACATGCACAGTACAGTAGCACTCGTCGTAGCCATGACGACATTGCAGGCTCGTGCAAAGGTTAACATGTCATTCAGATAGCATGTTATGTAGACAGATGCCAGGTTCATATGTAGACCTGGCATCCTATAGTATTTCAATGTACAGATGTTATACTTATATACTGTTTAGACTGATGATAGGTTCTTGGTTTACCTATGATCCTAGATTTCTATTACTATGTATTTGATGCATGACCTTGTGTTTACCTTGTTTCTGCCCGGCAACAACACAATCTTTTTTCCTCTATTCACCTAGCTGTTTCCTAGGCTGTGTGTTTTCCACTCTCAGTCGATTAGATCCAATGAAATCCAATGAAACTGGACAGATGACCAATGATATCCAATGAAATCGACAGGAAGTGGAAAACACACAGCCTAGGAAACAGGTGAATAGCCTTTCTGATAATGTCTTATTCCATCACTGTGACTTGGAATAATATGAATTAAGCTTGACTCTGTTGCTCATCAGATTGAACACTGTGCTGCTTTGATCATGTATCTGCACATTATCTGCACGCTACTATGCTGCTAAACTTTTGCGGAACAAGTCCCGTCAACATTTGGCTGTGTGGTGTGTGTGTGTGTGTGTGTGTGTGTGTGTGTGTGTGTGTGTGCGCGCGCGTGTGTGTGTGTGTGTGTGTGTGTGTGTGTGTGCGTGCGTGCGTGTGTGCGTGCGTGCGTGCGTATATATATATATATATATATATATATATATATATATATATATATATATATATATATATATATACACACATACATATACATACATGTTACTCTGTATTTCACAGTGTTTACTACAGTAGCTTTCAGCAGTAAAATAATTCATTGTGGAAAAATTACTGTGGTGTCCTGTGGGATTCAATGATAACGAGACCCATCTATGCTTGCCTGTGTGCGTGTGTGCTGCGCGCGTACGTGTGTGCATGTGTGTGTGTGTAAGAGAGAAAGAGAAAGAGGGAGAGGGAGAGAGAGAGAGAGACACACACACACACACACACACACACACACACACACACACACACACACACACGCACACACACGCACACACACGCACACACACACACACACACACACACACACACACACACACACACAGATAGAGAGACAGAGAGAGATTAATGTATATACAAACCAAGTCAATAAAATGTGTACAGTATGTGTGTCAGTGGATCTACAGTAGCTGTTAGTAATGTGCTCTGTGGGTCAGAGAAGATAGAACAGTTTTTAAAGTATTATTGTGTGATTCGTTATTCATTAAGAGATGTGTGTGAATGTTCACTATGGACGCTATGATGACTGCTGTGATGAATGTCCAGCTACCGCTCACTCACTGATCAACTATAACTAAACCAGTGATAAATGTCTAGCTACCGCTCACTCACTGATCAACTATAACTAAACTGGGGCCCTGACATTCCCTAAGAGGACGGACCGTGGGTAGCTACTGGGACGTAAGTCGGGGGCTTGATCAACCCCGGCTCGGTCACCTGGGCGAGGGTGTATGTTGTTGCGAGACCCGAAACACCCGTCGACCCCAGGCTACAACACATCAGCATTTGGTCAGAATTTATTGAGAGGATAGCCCCTTGAGATGCAGCATCTCATTTTAGAGGGGGTCCTATGCACATACGTAAAACATTACATACAAGTACACAATACACAATACACACATGTACAGATACAGTTAGCTTGCTCACCCTCTCCTACCCACACCCCCATTCACCAACTCACTTTAAACAAAGAAGTTGAAAATACAGTAATATGACCTATATCAAAGTCAGAAATAAACGTATGTACAAGCAGTGTTAGAAGCATGAACAGGTAGTTTCGAGATGTGAATACAAGGAAGTCCTGAAGCGGCCAAGAGAGGTGACAGATCTGAGAGACAGAGGAAGGTTGTTCAGTCAGATGGAGCTTTGTAATGGAATGACCTGCGTTCAGAAAATATGCTTTTGGGAACAGTAAAATAGGTATGTCTAAGCGGGTATGGTGATGTATATGGTTCCAGAGACTGTTTCAGGTAAGAAGGACGGTTAAAGTGAACACGTTTAAAAAGGAATAGGTACCAGTGAAGTTGCCTTCTTGCCTTAGGCTGCAGCCAATCAAGCGAACTATACAGAGAACAGTGGTGTGTTCTGTATGGACACCTCAGCACACATCTACATAGGGAGTTATATAATATATTGAGAGGCTTGAGATTAGTATCTGTGGTGTTCTGATGATACGTCCCGGGTGCATCCACGTGGTGTTTTTTATTTAACCATGGACGCTATGATGCCAGTGATACATTACCAGCTACCGGTCAACACTCTGATCAACTATATATAACTAAACCGTGGACTCTACGATGGCAGTGATGAATGTCCAGCTACCGGTCAACACTCTGATCAACTATATATAACTAAACCGTGGACACTATGATGGCAGTGATGAATGTCCAGCTACCGTTCACACACCGGGCCATAAACCAGCCTGTAAAACTCAATCTATAAGCAACAAGAACACCTTGTGAGTGACACCCACAGCCACACCACTAGAGGGAGCGACCATGATCTGGCACCACCCACATATAGAACAAACATGGGACATTATCATTGTACTACGCTGCCACCAACATGTGGAATATCCTGACACCATCCATTATAGCAGTGGTTTTCAACCTTTTTCGTGTCAAGGACCCCTAAATTGACACATTAGCCCACGGACCCCCATTTCAAAAGATATGCCAGGGACTCATTTTGATTTCTTGGGGTCTTAATCTACACTGTATCATCATCATTAGTGTTCATTTCACTCTGAGAGTGTACAAATGGAACCAAATGGACCCGTTAGGGTCCATTTGGTTCCATTTGTACACTCTCAGAGTTACATACACATAAGGGGTCAATTTGGTTCCTAACTATTAATTTGTCTGGGGACCCCCTGGAACCCCCTCTAGGACCACTGGTGGTCCCCGGACCACTGGTTGACAACCACTGCATTATAGGATATAACTCACTGGTATCAAAACTGACCTGAAACAACATCTATCAGGAGACCACAAGGGGAGGTACATGTACATTCTGAAGGGGGGTGTCATTCAATGCCACACTTTTTCCTTTTTTCTCGTATTTGTTGATTACATGTATTATTGTGTTAATGTTTTTTGTTGTTGATGAATTGAATACATATATATGACCACAATGGAAACAAGTCTGTACCACAGGCTGTTTACTTTTCTGACTGATAAAGTATCCAATCAATCAATCAATCAATCAATCAATCAATCAATCAATCAATCAATCAACCAATAAACCAATCAACCAATCAATCAATCAATCAATGTAGTTTGAGTTGTCAAACTCCCCCTCCAGAATTCAACATTTACTTGAGTAAAAGTACAAAAGTATTGGTATCAAAATGTACTTAAAGTATCAAAAGTAAAAGTACTAAAATGAGCTTGTAGATCTGCTATTTTCAAATATATGATGTAATATCACCATCATATAGTAGTCGACATGGTGTTTATTTACTTTACTCGTGTTGGTGAAACATGCTAATTATTAATATTTGTCGGGCAAGATGAGAAGCATCATGAATATTCATGAGGTGTTTACAGAGAACCGTGTCCGGACTACAAACACAGCCAGCAGCAGATGTTTCCCTAAACTCCTACAGGACTGCCTGTCCACTCCACTTCCCATCATACAAGTACAGGACTGTCCACTCCACCTCCCTTCATACAACTAACAAAAGTTTCTACACATGCACTTTGGACCTACAGTATACCGACAAAAACTCCTTGTGAAATGTTTTAAAGTGAAAAAAAAATTATGAGCCAATTAAAAATGCAGTTTTATGAAGATTATTCATCTGCCCCTAACACATACATGCAGAGTCACATTTGTTTTAATCAAACGTTGCAGTGATGTAGACTAGGGTAATTACAAATATCACTGAAACCAATCGTACTCCAATTGGCCAAAGGGGGGCGCTATAGCAATTGTTTGAAAATGCAAACTTAAGTCATGCCTCGTTTGGCCGACAGCCATGAACCTTGCTTACACATGTGCCTTGACTCATGAGGAACACATCTATCACTTTGACCAGTAAGCTCCACCCTTACATCTTCCGCTATTTTGAGCACTTACACCCGTTTTACTCCAGGGATTTTTTTTTTTAAAACAATTTCCATGAAACGTTCTACACACAATCTACGTTCCACACACAATCTATGGACCATCATCTAAAATCCCAGTTGAAGAAAAGTTTGTATGTAAAAAAAAACTGAAGCCTTCATGAGCCAAAGAATATTGTAAAGGGTATGGCTCCATTAAAAAAGGAAAACAAATCATCTTTGGATCGAATGGCTCAGTCGGTAAAGTGACTGACTGTCAGTCTGAGGGTCCCCGGTTCGAGCCTTGTTGCATCCAGGTTTCATTTAAACCACATCGCACAAAAGATGACCGTATTAATTGATGCATGTAAAAAAAAATAAGAAAACATGAAATGCTACTTTGAGGGTAGTTATTTTCAATGTTTGACATATTTGCTTATGAAAATAGCCAATCTACAATCTCACAACACAACAAGCTCAACGCGTTGAGCTTGTCATTCGTTTATTTTCACTAGTTTTGGTTCCGAGGAGAGGTGTCATTTCTCTATTGGTAAATGGTTTGTGAACCACTGATCATGAGTAGTTAGTGGTGCATAATGAAAGGAAAGACCTTATACATATCAACAGACACTAACAGGGTGGCCATAGCTCTAGCTCAATGAGCCCAATTAGAATACTTACAATCCATCTGTGTTGTCTAGATGAAGTACAAATATATGTGTGTATCCGTGTTGATAGCAGGTAGTACTGTAGTCAATTAGAACATTACAATCTAATATTTAATTCACACAGTGACACCCCATGTTGTCTTTCACTTGACAAGTAGCTCAACAAGTTCACCACACACACAGACATACACACACACACACACACACACACACACACACACACACACACACACAGACACACACACACACACACACACACACACACACACACACACACACACACACACACACACACACAGACACACACACACACACACACACACACACACACACACACACACACACACACACACACACACACACACACACACACACACACACAGACAGACAGACAGACAGACAGACAGACAGACAGACAGACAGACAGACAGACAGACAGACAGACACACACACACACACAGACACAGACACAGACACACACACACACACACACACACACACACACACACACACACACACACACACACACACACACACACACAGACACAGACACACACACACACACACACTCTGCTATGTTCAAATGTTTATTCAAATAATACTTGAATGGGAAGTGTTTTGGACGTATACAAGGTTTCTACCTGACAGCGCCAATATTGTTTTTCTTCTTTTTCACACATCTGTTAACTTCACACACAAGACACATAATTTTGAAGGAACTCTATTAAACCCACTCATTAATGACCTTATTGCATTGGAGTGGGTTCACCATGTTTTGCATGGAGTTCCACTTAAGAGGATTTTGAAGTGCTCTATAATTAAAACGCCTCTCTGCCTCCGTCCTCGCCTTAACCCTTTGAGACCGGGAGCGCATCTGTGTCATTTTAAGATTTCAACCACTGTAACCATTATCCTATACTTTGAGCTATTCAAAAATAGCAGATATACAAGCTCATAGCATCTGCTTCTGGGGATTCTACAATTTTTTTCTAAATCCTAAAAGTTTTTTGAAAAGAAAAAAAAAAAAAAACGCATGTTGCTATAATCAGTGGTTTTCAAACTTGTTTTCATGTCAAGGACCCCCAAAATGATATGTATTTGGCCGCGGACCCCCATCTCAAAATATTTTGTTCCAGGGACCCCCCCCAAGAAGCAAAGATTTGAGTTACAAATGTTTGCTTTAAAAAAATATATATATATATTCAAAGATGTGCACAAATGTTCACGATTTCTCAAAAATAGCAGATCTACAAGCTCATAGTGCGGCACTCTGTGCTTGTAGATCTGCTATTTTTGAATTGCGTTCCCGGTGTTGTTGGGTTAACGTGCTGTCTCCTCCACGCTGCATACAGAGTGGCCTGCTGGTCGTCTATATCAGCTCCAACGTTTTCATGTCAAAGACCTGAAGAGGGTATTTTATTTCCATGTTCATTTTTCACGTATTCGGCTGTGGACCCCCATCTGAACTAAGAAAAAAAAGTGGTGTAAGTGGTTCAACTGATTTTGATGATATACTAGCACATTTTGCATGCATCGACACGCTCACTTGACTATTTTCAGAGCGCAACACCCCCACACATCCAAGCATACATTTAAGTGACTTGTCGTTTAGTTCTACTGGATCTCTTCCCCATTCGTCCCTCACTAACATTTTAGTCTAGTTTTTATTTGTTGACGAAATTGTCAATATACTGTAATTAGTCTTAGTTTTAGTCATCATAGCTTAGTTTTAATTTAGTTTGTGTCAGTAAATGGTGCATTTATAAAGCGCTTTACATAGATTGTGCATTACATTCACCCATTCACACACACACACTCACACACCGATGGCGGAGGAAACCATGCAAGGCACCAACCTGCTCATCGGGAGCAGTGAGGGGTTCAGCGTCTTGCTCAAGGACACTTCGACACTAACTGTGCGGGAGCCCGGGATCGAACTGGGAACCTTGCGGTTGCCATCCGGGCCGCTCTACCGGCCACTTTACCCCTGAGTCACTGCCGCTCCTGCCGCCATTAGTAGTCGTCATAGATTTAGTCGACTAAATTAACTGCCATGCAGCTTGTGATGAACTCAACACTGTGGCGCTTCATTTGATGGCTCCATCAATGAAAACACCGTCTTGACAACAGCGTTGAGACGAAGGATAGCAGAGAGTTAATTAATTATGGTGTGATTGTGTGTTGTTTGAGCAGTGATGTCCACTTTGTTGTGACAGCTATAGGCTCTCTTGTTGTCACTGTGGATCTCAACAATGTCAAACAGACCACAAACGTCATCGTTATAGACAGCATGGCATCACCCAATGTAGTCCTTATGCCAATGAATTCCTCCCCACACACATTTCTGTATTAACTTGTCACTGCTGTTCTATCCTGATCACCTGCCAGCGAGGAGCCCCCAATCGTCTCATATAAGAATTGTGGCCCAAAAGTAAACAAATTGTCTCTGCGATATTGTCAAGGAGGAGGTTCTGTATCCTTTATGATAGTCAGTCACTTATATTTGATACAGTCTGTTTCTGGCGAAAATTGTACTAATTCGTCGGAAGTAACATTATCGCTTTCTCACCGTCAGTTGATGCTTCATATCCATAAGAGTCAAACCGCCGGGGTCATTTGTTTATTTTTAGAACACAGTTCTTATTTGACGTGATATTAAACACGTCTATGCAGAACAGGGGGAAAAAAACACGACCCAGGTAGGATGTGTAAATTACGTCAGACTTCGGTGCTCTATGTGTTGAAGGAACAAGACAGCTAATATAACACAGATATAACAATACAAAGATCCGCAGTGGGTCTCGTTGGAGCTACAGTAAGTGTGTTTGTTTGTTTGTTTGTTTGTGCGTTAATGCTAATTGAGAAAACCAGTTGCAGACGTGGGCTCATTTCCCCTCAGCCACCGTGTCTGATCGTTCCGTTCTCAGAGTGTTTGTCGACGTGTTTGACTTCAAGTCAAGCGTGACGACCACGCCATTCTCAGCCAAGACGATTATAGAGAACGCTAATTCAGCGTACGGATGTGACAACAGGCCACGTCGTTTCACATTTTGATTATGGATTTGTTCATTTAATTGTTGTTTACCTCCCTCTACAGTGGGTGATCGCTGGAGCGTTTGGAATGGACAGATAAAGGATGCGTGGTGGTGACACTGAAACTCCTCTGCGGCTCCCAGAGGGGAGGGGATCTGTGGGGGGGGGGGGGGGTCAGGATTATAGACTGGGCAGGGCAGCTATAATATATCAGGGTTAAGCAAAACTAAGGCACGGGTGCCAACACTGGCACAGGGGAGGGTGATTACTGGTGTAAGTATTAGAGAGGATTTACATTTTTTCAACCCATTAAGTTAAACCATTATTTTATTCTTTGACTATGCAAAGATAGCAGATATACAAGCTCATCTTGGTGCTGCGCTATGAGCTTGTAGATCTGCTATAAAATAATAATAAAAAATGTAACATTTTTGCAAATCTTTGAATATATATTATTCTTAAGCAAAGATTTCTAACTCTACTCTGCCTGACCTACTTGTTGTTAACTAGTTGTACGAACGCTTGTTTTCTATTGCTGTATTGTTTATTGGATTATTGGATTGTTTATTGGATCTTGTTTAGTCACTTATTTGTTTTAGCTCATGCTCATTTGATTTAGCTATTTTGTCTCATCTGTTTAAGGAAATAGGTAGCTGATATATTGCACTTTTACCTTAGCGCTAGGTATACTCTTGGTTGCTTGTTTTTGCAGAAAATGCACTAAAGACTTCTGGTGATTAGTAGTTTTCGTTCCCTACCTATGTTGAATACACTTATTGTAAGTCGCTTTGGATAAAAGCGTCTGCTAAATGACTGTAATGTAATGTAACTCAAATCTTTGCTTCTGGAGGTCCCTGGAACAAAAATATTTGACAAATGTTCGCTTTAAAAAATATGTATTCAAAGGTTTGCACGCATTTTCAATTTGCTATGACCTTGTAGATCTGCTAATTTTTGAATAGCCAAAAAAAATGACAGAGATGCGTTCCCGGATTGAATGGGTTATTATATATATTATTAAAAAAATGAAGGACAATTAAGTCCCCTCACATCTGTATGCAAATGACATCCTGTGACATAAATGACATAATTCTGCATTCATTCTGATTGGGGAGGGAGCTCTGACAGAGAGATGGGTTATTGCTCTGAATCTAATGACCATTATTATGAGGTGTCAGAATTAATTTAATGTTGACATGGCACACTCACTATCAGGAACATAAGAACATGGCGCTTCATGACAAAAAAGTTGCAAACCCCATATTTATATAAATATCAGATCAGATGCACAGGAAATAAATGGATCCCAGTGAGCCATAGTCGGCTATTAGACCTCTGTCTAAAACCAGGTTATAACTGGTCTAAAAGTGAAAGTGTTTTCAACGTCTATTCTTAGCCTAGACGTTGATCATCTGTTTGTTAAGCGTCTATATATAGAGCGTCTCTATTATGGACATCATTTCAACGGCTATAATATAGACACTCTATACATAGACGCTTAAAAAACAGCCAATCAACGTCTAGGCCAGTGGTAGGCAACAGGCAGCCCGTGGGCCAGAACTGGCCCGCCAGCGATAATATCTGGCCCGACAAATGATTTTGTAAAAAAATTACAATAGCTAACTGACAGTCCAGGTAGGATATGGACAGCAATAGCTTTTAATTGATGAAATCAGGTATGATGAACAAATAGTTCTATTTTTCTATCTATTTGAAAGAGGCTTTTGGAGGAAAAACTTCTCTCACGTTTAAAAAACAGACCAAAGCTGTGTTTCACATGCCTTACATTGTTTCTCTCCGTTCTAAGAAACCTTGAACCATGAAAGAGCTTTTGTTCAAAAAGGAGTATGTCTCTCTAGCTGTCTCCAGATAAAAAATGTTTTTTTTTAAACCTTTTGATGAACTAAATATCCAGTGAAACGTTCAAGGATGAGACCTGCACAAAAATGATTACATATTGCTTTTCTGTGTGCACCTGTAACATTTGATTCCACATGCTTTCCAATCAATTGTTATACCACATCTTTATGTGGTAACTTTTATAACAATACTGTTATTATCATTGTATATAAGGTTGTTTGTTGCAAGTTCCAGGTCCTAAATGAGTCATTGATTGTGTTCTGGCCCATCATCTAATGCCTTTGAAAAAGTTTGGCTCGAGGCCAAACTTATACTTGCCGACCCCTGGTCTAGGCTAAGAATAGACGTTGACAAAACTTTCACTGTAGCCGTTAGATGTATTGTAGACGTCTAATAGCCAGAAAAACGTTCAGTGGGATATTTGTAAAAAAACAAGTACTTGGCTCAGGAGGTAGAGAATGACAGGGGCTCAGAAGGTAGAGCGGCCGTTTGGTGAACCGGAAGGTTCCCAGTTCGATTCCCATATGCTCCCCCAGAGTTAGTGTCGAAGTGTCCTTGAGCAAGACGCTGACCCCGGTAGGACGCGCCAGACTTTGCTGATCTATAAGGTTCATGAACACCGGGCGAGCTACCCGAGTTCTGACTTATACTGCATGTTCCAGGTACATAATGATTAGGGTAGAATTGCATGCAGTTCAAGTACAGTAGGTGCTGCACAGAGCATAATGCAGCATAATATACATATACATGTGCATTACAGTATGTGAACTGGACTCATAATTAACCCATTCAATCCGGGAAAGCATCTGTGTCATTTTAGCTACAACCATTATTTTATACTTTGGGCTATTCAAAAATAGCAAATCTACAAGCTCATAGCGCGGCACCGAGTGGCGTGCTATGAGCTTGTAGATCTGCTATTTAAAAATAAAAAAATTCATGAACATTTTAGCAAATCTAAACCCCCCCCCCCCCCCCCCCCCAGAAGCAAAGATTTTAGTTAAATATTAATAGGCTTTCACACATTTTCACAATTCATTTTTGAATTTTAAATAAAATAGCCAAATAAATCTTAAAATGACACAGATGCGTTCCCGGTCTAAATAGCAGTCAGTCAGTCAGTACAGTGCAGTCACCCCCCAGAAGCGTTCATTCCTGCTCTATTGTTTAAGCCACCGCTGTGACCCAGATACATCATTATTCAAATGGATTAAAGCACAATATGCAAACAAAGGCTGGCAAGAGACTCTGTAACTGTATGGAGAGGAATGGAACGGCAAACTGAAGATGATGTGTTGTTTATTATAAACAATATCATAGCCTATAGATTTTTTGGTTTCTAAACCAGTGGTTCTCAAAGTGGGGTCTGGGGACCCCTTGAGGGGGTTCCAGGGGGTCCCCAGCAAAATGTGTTACCGTAATATAGTATCAAAATAAGTTTAATCAGTTTAAAGGTATCATGACATTTTTTTTTCAATGTTTTATTTGGGGTTTTATGACTTCAATTACACCCAAAAAACCTGAACTTAGAACATTCAGTGGATTTTCTGTGGTCTGGGGTTTTCTGAATAATTAGGCTGAAAAGTAATCTGAGCTTGGCCCTTCGACAGTGAGGTCACAGTCGATTAATCCCGCCCACTCTCCTCCTCGCCCCTCCCCTCCCCTATCCTTTCCTTTGGGGGGGGGGGCGGAGCAGAGGCGATGATTGACAGGCAAAATCCCTCACCAGCGACACCCGCAGGCAAAGATTTCTTTTTTCATTGCAGTTGAAAAGGCTTTAGAAATGTGAGAGAAAAACACCTTTTTTTCAATGTTTTATTTGGGGTTTTATGACTTCAATTACACCCAAAAAAACTGAACTTAGAACATTCAGTGGATTTTCTGTGGTCTGGGGTTTTCTGAATAATTAGGCTGAAAAGTAATCTGAGCTTGGCCCTTCGACAGTGAGGTCACAGTCGATTAATCCCGCCCACTCTCCTCCTCGCCCCTCCCCTCCCCTATCCTTTCCTTTGGGGGGGGGGGCGGAGCAGAGGCGATGATTGACAGGCAAAATCCCTCACCAGCGACACCCGCAGGCAAAGATTTCTTTTTTCATTGCAGTTGAAAAGGCTTTAGAAATGTGAGAGAAAAACACCTGCCATTGATCACTGGAATGGAATTTTCACTTAAAACTTTTTGTACACTTTTGAAGGACCAGGACAAAGACTTTGAATGTGGTGTAAAAGTGAATGTCATTAAACCTTACGTATATACATTGGCAATTTGACAATGTGCCATTCCTCAAGCTTGTAGATCTACTATTTAAATAAAACAAATCTTCATAAAATGTGAAGAAAAAGAAACACCCATCCGACCACTTACCATGGCAGAGGTCAATAATTGAAAACATACGGGGGTGAATTTTAAATCTGAGTTGAACTCGTGCCCAACGTTCTGTCGTGCCCAACGTTCCTTGGTGAGTCTGAAACTCTGAACAAACAAACAAACTGCTCCGTCTCCCTTTTGTTTCAGAACAAGAACAGTTAATGAAACCCACTCACTGATGTCTATCACACAACTCATTGTGTGTGAACACCTGGGGTAGGTATGTATTCAAGGTGAAAACAGGCTCTTTGTGTGCAGGAGAGACAAGACAATGTTTTGCATAATCGTTGCTGTCGGGCAGAAAACAACTCTTATCTCCATATTCTAACTTTTTGTGTTTTTCTTGTAAATTAACGGCCTACTGGATGATACTACAGTGTCACACAAAAGCATCAAAAGTAGTAGATCTTCAAGCTCGAAACGCGACGCAAAGTTACACCTTTCAAGCTTGTAGATCTGCTACTTTTGCTATTTTTAAATTTGAATCTTGAAAAGTCACAGTTTTGGACCCGACACCCGACAGAGACGATATCTGACCACAAGAGATTAGACAGGGGAAGGAAAACATAGGTGGGACTTTATTTAACCCATTAACACATTAACTGCCAATCCCGAGATATCTCGAGATATAAAATCCACCCGTTAAGCGCCGATCCCGAGATATCTCGGGACATGGTCTTTTTAGTGGTTTCTGTTAAATAAGGTCCTCTGGCAGCTTGGGGGTTAATCTCATGCACGTAGCTCAAAGCGCAGCTGGATGGGTGACGTCATCGGTCACGTGACCAATCGAAGCCTTGAAAGAGGAGCCGGGGAGCGTGCCCAGTCTGTGCATCTAAAACAATTTTTGAGTTTAGAAAGCCGATCATTGAGAGAGAGTTACCGAGAGAGAGAAAGAGAGATAGATAGATAGATTGCTAGTGATTTTGAGTGTTAGTTTGAGTGTGAGTATAGTTGCGTGGATTGATTGAGTGAGTTGTGTGAGTTTTGATAGATTTGAGTGTGAGTTAGTGTGAGTTTTGAGAGATTTGAGTGAGTTAGTGAGAAAGTTGTGCAAGTTTGAGACCTTGAGTGAGGGAGAGGGTGAGTGATCTGAGAGATTTGTACGTGAGTTTGTGTGACTGATTGTGATTTTGATATTTGAGTGAGTGATTTACAGTAAGTGTGAGTGGTATATATATAGCCTAGTGAGTTATTGTATATATATATAGATAGAGAGGCGTGGAGGTAATAATTATATAGGTGAGTCTAGTATACAGTGTTTGTGAGTGAGTGATTTACAGTAAGTGTGAGTGGTATATATATAGCCTAGTGAGTTATTATATATACATATAGATAGAGAGGCGTGGAGGTAATAATACATTATATAGGTAGAGTAGGTGAAGAAGTAGTGAGTTGATCGGCGAGAGAGAGTAGACAGGAGTTATTCATAGTTTACTCAGTGAGAGAGGGTAGACTATGAAGAGAACCAACAAGCGCAAGAACACGGTCGCCGTTGGATCGTCGGGTCCACGGCAGCGAACGCTGTTGGAGATGCAGTTCGGGGGGCCTAGTGCAGCCCCAACCCCGAACCCCCAACCACGGGAGCCGGAACCGGAGCCGTCGAAACGGGAGCCGACGAAACGGGAGCCACCGGAGCCGCCGGAGCCCCCGGTAGTTATTCCTCCAGTGACCGGACCTGTGCCGGACCCGCCTGTCCGTCGCAGTTCACGGATCTCCGTGCCCGTACTTGACCCAGTCTCAGACCCAGAGTCTGTCTCAGGCACGGAGAGTGAGTTCGAGTCCGGTGTGGTCTCCTCCAGTGATTCTGGAGGCTCTGATTGGGAACCAAGGCCTGCTTTTGACAATGGTAAGCACACATACATTTTTTGATACATTGTTTTATTTGTTAGTATTTTATTTGATCGTGTTTTGTGTGTTACGTAGTTGATTCAATGGAGAAAACCAACTGTTTTATGTGTTGATTCGTAGCCAGTGTTGCCAGGTCTGATTATTTCGCTATGAGCTTCTATAGCTGCTATAAGCCACGCTGGGCTTGTCTTTCTGTGAAGCTGCTTGTAAAACATTGTGATTGCGGGTGTGGGCTTGTAAATCGGCTATTTTCAGATAGGCTTGAAGTGCCCATGTGGCATAGTGATCACAATATCATTTTCTGCACTCGGAAGATTCACAGACCTGGAGCTTATTGTCACAGGACAATCAGCTGCAGGTCTATGAAACACTACTCAAGTGGTCTTCTAACAACAGCTCTTGGAAAAATGGACTGGTCCCATGTCCTAAATTGCACCTCTGTGGAGGAGTCCTGGTCCTGTTTCAAAAAAGCTTTTTTGTGTGTACTTGATAACATCGCACCCACAAAGGTGGTGAGGGTCAAAGCTAGCACAGAACCTTGGATGAAGGGTGACATTTTGAATGCCATCAAACTCAGGAACAAAAGCTACTCCGAGTTCAGGAAAAACAAAAGTGAGCAGCTACTTGAAAAGTGCAGAAATCTACGAAATGTAGTTACTAAATTGATCAGAAATGCCAAAAAGAATTTCTTAAATGAGAACATAGAGGCAAACAAAAGCCACCCACAAAAACTGTGGGAGGCACTATAACAATTAGGCTGCAACGGAAAAATTCAGACAAAATCTACAAACATTTGCATTATTTCAAGTGGCTCGCTCACTACCGACAAGCAATTGGTAGCGGACTGTTTTAACAGTTTCTTCACCACAGTTGCAACCCAGTTGGTAAGCAAACTCCCTCAGCATTCAGGTCTGTATGGCCCCGACCACGTTCAAGCTCACTATGAGAAACTAGGGGCTAAAAAAGATTCCTTCTTTTTCAAACCTGTATTGACTGATGATGTGCAAAACAAACTCCTCGCCCTAAAGCCAAACAAGGCCACCGGCCTTGACAACATCCCCACCAGATTCCTCAGAGACGCAGCGGTCTCCATTGCTCCCATAGTAGCCCACATTACAAACTTATCCATCAGTCAGTGTCACGTCCCACAAGAATTCAAGTTGGCAAGAGTAATCCCTCTATTTAAAAAAGGAAGCAAACTAGATCCTGGCAACTATAGGCCTGTTTCCATCCTTTGTTCCATCTCAAAGGTTATAGAGCGATCAATCCAAGAACAAATCAACAGCTACCTCAGTGAGCGCAAACTGTTGTTTGAATTCCAATCGGGCTTCAGAACATCCCACTCCACTGACACATGCCTACTATATTTGACCGACTACATCAAACGTGAGGTAGACTCGGGCAAATACTGTGGCATGGTCATGCTGGACCTCCAAAAGGCGTTTGACACTGTAAACCACGCAATTCTACTTGATAAGCTGAGGGCGATTGGTTTTGATTGCACATCACTAAATTGGATGAGATCTTACTTGGAGGGTAGAGAACAAGTGGTTGACATCAACGGAACCATGTCCTCATCCCTCCCGGTGAGCTGCGGTGTTCCTCAAGGCAGCATTCTAGGGCCGTTACTGTTCCTTCTATACATTAACAACATGAATGCTGCCTGTAACTGCAAACTGTTCCTGTTCGCTGATGACTCGGCACTCCTGATCTCGGGTGAGGACAAGTTGCAAGTTGAGGAAGCTCTCAGCTCAGAACTCTCAAAAATCCGTACCTGGCTTACCGATAACAAACTGTCACTACACCTTGGGAAAACTGAATCCATCCTATTTGGGACCAAACATTCCCTCAGTAAAATTAAGGTAAATGACTTCAAGGTCATAGTCGATGACACAATCATCACTAGCAAAGAAGAGATTACCTATTTGGGATGTATTCTTGACAAATACCTGTCAGGTGAAAGCATGGCAACAAAGGTGGTCAAAGGAGTAAACCAGAGAACCAGATTTATGGGCAGAGTTTCCTCTTTTGTCAACCCTCAGGCCCTCAGGACCCTCTCAGGGGCCCTGATTCAGCCCCTTTTTGACTATGCTAGCTCCTCTTGGTACTCCTACACCTCAGTGTCACTGCAGACTAAGCTTCAAACCTCCCAAAACAAACTGATCCGACTACTTCTCGGACTGGGGCCCATGACCCACCTCTCTCCCACTCACTTTGCCAGCCTAGGCTGGCTCAGGGTGGAACAGGGTTAAACAACTAAAAATGGGTCTGGTCTTCAAAATTGTAAATGCAGATTTGCCCGAAATGCCCCCTATACCCGCATATCTGTATAAATACCTCGAAAAAGTTAGTGACAGCCACAGCCACGAAACTAGAGGGAGCGTAAACAACAATCTGGTACCACCCACCCATAAAACAAACATGGGCAAATTCTCCTTCTATAGCACAGCCACCAAGGAATGGAATAGTCTAACCCCATCCCTCAAAAAATGCAGTTCGCTGGGCTCATTCAAAACAGCCCTAAAAACTCATCTTTCTGGAGGCCGAAAGAGGAGCTAGTACCAGTTTCCCTGTAGACAGACGACCCCCCCCCTCCTCTTTTTTGTACATATTTTGTATTTCCTCATGCATTTTTTTGTATATAATCGTTATTTTTCCACGCTTCACCCCCCCCCCCCTTTTTTGTACATTTATTTTTATTTTTTCATGCTTCTTTTTTTTGTACATAGTTGTATTTTTTCTGTATTATCTGTATTTTCATGTTGATTTTTGAACTGTTTGGTTGCTACTATATATGTCTATGAAATTAATTCAAGGACCCCAACGGAAACAAGTCCACAAGGACTTTTTTGGCCGGACCTTTTAGACAAAAGCATTATAAATGTAACTGTGTTGTTTTACATTCTTTTGACTAATACAAATTTCAATCAATCAATCAATAGTCGGCTAGTCACTACTTTTGGGCTTGTTTTCATAGACCTGGTTGCTTATTCCTCTCCCACAACCTGGCAACGCTACACGACAGGCCCATCAGCGGTCGGTGTCTGTGGTTCTCAACATGTGGGTCGCGACCACAACTGAGCTCACAGCAACGCATGTATGCATTGCTGACAAGTTGTTGTGATCTGCTTGTGTGATCATTGTTTTATTGTTTTATTTGTTAGTATTTTATTTGATCGTGTTTTGTGTGTTACGTAGTTGATTCAATGGAGAAATCAAGCGGTTTTGTGTGTGTTGAGTCGTAGCCAGTGTTGCCAGGTCTGCTTATTATAGCTATGAGTTTGTATATCTGCAATAAGCCACACTGGGCTTGTTTTTCTGTGAAGCTGCATATAAAACATGGTGATTGCCTGCGAGTGTGAGCTTGTAAATTGGCTATGTTCAGATTGAAGTGCTCATGTGGCCCATAGTCGTCTAGTCACTACTTTTGGGCTCGTTTTCATAGACCTGGTTGCTTATTCCTCTCCCACAACCTGGCAACGCTAGACTACATGCCCGCGGCGGTCGGTGACTCTGTGGTTCTCAACCTGTGGGTTGCGACCACAACTGAGCTCACAACAACGCATGTATGCATTGGTGATGACATTTTTAGGCTCTGTTGATGTATTGTGTGGTGCTATAAAATGGCAGATCTACAAGCTTGTGAGCTTGTAGATCTGCTATTTTTATTCTGCTTTTTTGGGGGGAAATAACAGGTGCACCCAACCCCCACTCCCTCTGCACATAATTGTTATCATAACAAAAGAGATCAAAGGTTTCATTTCAGGTCGTGGGGTTTCATTTCAGGTCAGGGCCACAACAACACAACAACAAAACTGTTTGATCCTGTAGGATCAAGGTTTTTTTTTTTATTGTTGTTTTCGTCCTGACCTCAAATGAAGCGTTTGATGTGAGTCAGGTCATGATCGGGTCATGTCAACAAAGCATTTGAGAAATTGCCTTTGTAATTCTACCATGACAGAAATATGTACTATGTTATTTCATGTGTCACTCTGTCTATGTATGCTAAATGCATAATATAGTATTTGAAATTTTATTCTAGATTCTGACTCTGAGGCAGAGGCTATGGCGAGAGCCATGGATGGAGGTGTCAGACATGCTGGTGACCGTAGGAGAGGTGAGAGGTCACAATTATATCACAGGAAAAAAAAAATGCTAAAACCAGACAATGATAAATGTATTCTCTCATATTTATTTATTCAGTGTATATATGTATTCATGTGATCTATATGTTGATGCTAAATGGGAGCGATTGGTGGAGCTGTGGGCGGTGGTAGTAGAGGTGAGAATTATCATCACAGGAATAAAAAAAATGCTAAATCCCCACAGGGCGATGTAAATGTATTCTCTCAAATGTATTTATTCTGTATATATATGCATGTGATCTATATCGATGCTAAATGCCTAAATTGAATTGATGTGTTATTGTAGGGCCAGACATGGTTGGGGCTGATCTGGAGGGCGACATGGCTGGAGCATCAGCTGGTCGTAGACGAGGTAAGAAAGACCCTCTTCTGCATTGTGTGTGTATGTGTGTGTGTGTGTGTGTGTGTGTGTGTGTGTGTGTGTGTGTGTGTGTGTGTGTGTGTGTGTGTGTGTGTGTGTGTGTGTGTGTGTGTGTGTGCGTGTGTGTGTGTGTGTCAAAAACAAATATTTTATGGTAATTATCTTATTTCTATAATTCGCAGGTGGTGGCAGGCCTCGGAAACGCAAGGCTCCTCCTCCTGTGTGGTATTCCACAGACTGGTGTCCTCGGGACATCCCCTTCACTGGGAATCCGGGTCCTCGGAACGAGGCTGCTGCTCTGGAGTCCGATGCCCCGGTCGATTTCCTGGAGCTGCTGATATATATATATATATATATATATATATATATATATATATATATATATACATATATATATATATATATATATATATATATATATATATATATTAAAAGATTTGCGCACATTTGGCACGATGTTTCCCAAAATAGCAGATCTACAAGCTCATAGCTCATATGAGCTTGTAGTTCCGCTATTTTTGAATAGCCAAATAAATCTTAAAATGACACAGATGCTTTCGCGGCCTTAATGGATTAAATGAAGTCAGAGATGTCTATTTAGCTCGTAGCACTTGCCCTATCCTCAACGACCTTGCAGGCTTATGCAAAGGTTCAAATGTAATTTAGATACATAGCATGTTATGTAGGCAGATGCCAGGTCATTAGTAGACCTGGCATCCTATAGTTTGTATAGTTTCAATGTACAGATTTTCTTTATCTTTATGTTATTCTGTTAGACTGATGGTTCTTGGTTTACCTATGATCCTAGATTACTATTTATATGCATTTGATGTGTTCGTGTTTACCTTGCTTACTGTGAATCACTGTGGATTAAGAGTGTCTGCTAAATCCCTGAATTGTAAATTGTCCATATTAAACCAAACATTGACGTCCCTAATCCGTCACTAGTGTACTTTCAATGTGCTAGAACTGTGGTTCTCAAAGTGGGGGGTTCCAAGGGGGTCCCCAGAAACATCTGCCAAAGCAATGTAACTGTACACTCTGAAAACAAGTGATGAGGGTAATCATAGGAGAACCTTTTGTGGTGCTGTATTCACCTGTTTCCTAGGCTTTTCACTTCCTGTGTGTGTTCCACTTCCTGTCGATTTGATCCAATGAAATCCAATGAAACTGGTCAGATGACTAATGATATCCAATGAAATCCGACAGGAAGTGGAAAACACACAGCCTAGGAAACAGGTGAATAGCATCTTTAAAAGGTGCCATAGCACCACACCCATCCCACAGAACCGCTGAAGACATTTATTTTCTTGTGTGGGGGGTCCATGGCACAATGCATTTTCAGATGTATTGTGCTGTCAATGTGGGGGTCCTTGAAAAGAAAACAAGTTTGAGAACCACTGTGCTAGAACACTGCAGCTTCTAAGGAAGAAAGAAAGAAAGATTCTTGGAGACACATACTGTACGGGTATTTCAGGCCTTGGCCTAATCCGCCTGGAGCGGCAGTCTGCAGAGGCTTCAAAAAGTGTCGGCCAAAAAAAAAAAAAAAAAAAACTTAAAGGGATATTTCACTTTCACCCTGCCCTCCTAATACGTGAGGGGGCCGTGTTTTTTCGATAACTTTTTTCATTTATTTTAAAAAAAAATTTTGGAAAATGAAAAAAAATATATATTAATTTTAAATAAAAAAATAAATGAAAAAAGTTATCGAAAAAACACGGCCCCCTCACGTATTAGGAGGGCAGGGTGAGTCAGCAGAACCAAGGACGGGTGTTTTTGATGAATCTAACAGGTTAAAAATGGAGTTTGAAGTTAAAATGGGTTTGTATAGGAAGGGGGCGTGTCTGATAAAATGAATATCAAATATCTAAATACTAAATCAAGCAACTTAAAAACGGTCTGGGGGGCTCACAAAAGCCTGAGTAGATGATAAAATGACCAAAAGTTTTTTTGAAAGTGAAATATCCCTTTAATAACTAAATGTGGTGTAGTATTCTGAAATGAATGATGACACTTGTGCGATCGGTATTCTATCACTTCTTTGTCGTTTGCAAGTCACATCACTGTTTGCATGAGTGAATTAACCTTGTGATGCTGCCTGTCTGTCTGTCTGCTGCTTGGAACTGGTGGAGCTGCGGAGGTGGGAGGGGGAGGGGGAGGGGTGGCTATTAAACTGACAACACTCACAGCTCACCTCTCCGCTCTCCCCTATTGTTGAACAGTTATTGCAAGTAAGACCAGTCAGTCACACACGACAAAATTCTACCAAATAAACCACCATCATGCAATGCTGCAGTTTAGAGGAAAGAAGGTGAGAAATGCGTGCTATCTTTTGCTATATGTAGCTGTTGATATTTTATGAAGGCAGAAAAAAAGGAAAAACATGTAAAAAAAAAAAATGGGGGGGGGGGGGGGGCATCCGAGAAAGCTTGAGTAGGTCGGCAATTGGATCAGAACCGGCCCTGCTTTCACCATTGGAATTGCATTACAGAGTGCACACGTCGTTAATGGGTTTATAACATAATGGTGAAATATAGTAATAGGGAAAAATTAAAACAGGCCCGACAAATTGTCTAAACTTTCCGCGATTCGGCCAATAATCATATTCTTTGAGACACATCCAGGTTTTTGCCGGGTCAAACAAGGGAATCCCGTGAGGTTGATCCCCTTCCCCTATTCCCCTATGCGCTCATACTAGGACATGATGTATATGTAGGCAGAAGAATAGAAAGAAAGAAAGAAAGAAAGAAAGAAAGAAAGAAAGGAAAGAGGATGATAAATGTATCTTGAAAAGAAGATGGAAGCATGAACACAGGGTTGAGATGTTTAGAGCATGCATTTTTAATGTGGAGCGGACACAGTTAGCCGCAGGTAGCTTCAGCCTGATGGACACCTGCAGTGAGAGCATAGCAGCATATAAAAACCTCTTATCTCCAGATCTAAGCTGTTTGTGTTTTTCATGAATGAACGGCCCTACTCGATCACACCACAGCGTCACACAAAAGCATTAAAAGTAGCAGATCTACAAGCTCGAAATGCGTCGCTTCGCGCCGCGTTTCGAGCTTGTAGATCTGCTGCTTTTGATGCTTTTTAAGTTGATTCCTGAAAAGTAACAGTCTTGGACATATGAGGTTTCCACCAGACAGAGACGAATATACATTCCACTATGATGACAGACAGGATCTGCTGATGCGTGACTCACTCCTGGTCTAAGAGGTATAAAGGTAAACGTGCGTGTGTGTGCGTGTGTGTGTGTGTGTGTGTGTGTGTGTGTGTGTGTGTGTGTGTGTGTGTGTGTGTGTGTGTGTGTGCGCGCGCGCGTGCGTGCGCATGTGTGTACTGAAATCAATGCAACATTTATGTCAGCGTTTGAGCTCTATATGTGTAGTTTACCCGGATACAAGACTCTAGCCAGAGGGAAACCCTTATATAAGTCTAAATATTTCATGTGAACACACTTATTCCATTTGAATGCTATACCCCACTTTTTTTCAAAACCTGACATTCACTATTAACCAAATGGATGATTGACAGCACAAAAATAAAAGCCTATAATCTACTACTATAATGTTTGAGGACGGTATCTTAGTTGTGAGGACGGTATCTTAGTTGCGAGGACGGTATCTTAGTTGCGAGGACGGTATCTTAGTTGCGAGGACGGTATCTTAGTTGCGAGGACGGTATCTTAGTTGCGAGGACAGTATCTTAGTTGCGAGGACGGTGTCTTAGTTGCGAGCGAGGACGGTATCTTAGTTGCGAGGACGGTGTCTTAGTTGCGAGGACGGTATCTTAGTTGCGAGGACGGTATCTTAGTTGCGAGGACGGTGTCTTAGTTGCGAGGACGGTGTCTTAGTTGCGAGGACGGTGTCTTAGTTGCGAGGACGGTGTCTTAGTTGCGAGGACGGTGTCTTAGTTGCGAGGACGGTGTCTTAGTTGCGAGGACGGCGTCTTAGTTGCGAGGACGGCGTCTTAGTTGCGAGGACGGTATCTTAGTTGCGAGGACGGTATCTTAGTTGCGAGGACGGTGTCTTAGTTGCGAGGACGGCGTCTTAGTTGCGAGGACGGTATCTTAGTTGCGAGGACGGTGTCTTAGTTGCGAGGACGGTGTCTTAGTTGCGAGGACGGTATCTTAGTTGCGAGGACGGTATCTTAGTTGCGAGGACGGTGTCTTAGTTGCGAGGACGGCGTCTTAGTTGCGAGGACGGTATCTTAGTTGCGAGGACGGTATCTTAGTTGCGAGGACGGTATCTTAGTTGTGAGGACGGTGTCTTAGTTGTGAGGACGGTATCTTAGTTGCGAGGACGGTGTCTTAGTTGCGAGGACGGTGTCTTAGTTGCGAGGACGGTGTCTTAGTTGCGAGGACGGTATCTTAGTTGCGAGGACGGTGTCTTAGTTGCGAGGACGGTGTCTTAGTTGCGAGGACGGTATCTTAGTTGCGAGGACGGTGTCTTAGTTGCGAGGACGGTGTCTTAGTTGCGAGGACGGTGTCTTAGTTGTGAGGACGGTATCTTAGTTGCGAGGACGGTATCTTAGTTGCGAGGACGGTGTCTTAGTTGCGAGGACGGTATCTTAGGTGCGAGGACGGTATCTTAGTTGCGAGGACGGTGTCTTAGTTGCGAGGACGGTGTCTTAGTTGCGAGGACGGTGTCTTAGTTGCGAGGACGGCGTCTTAGTTGCGAGGACGGTATCTTAGTTGCGAGGACGGTATCTTAGTTGCGAGGACGGTGTCTTAGTTGCGAGGACGGCGTCTTAGTTGCGAGGACGGTATCTTAGTTGCGAGGACGGTGTCTTAGTTGCGAGGACGGTGTCTTAGTTGCGAGGACGGTATCTTAGTTGCGAGGACGGTATCTTAGTTGCGAGGACGGTGTCTTAGTTGCGAGGACGGCGTCTTAGTTGCGAGGACGGTATCTTAGTTGCGAGGACGGTATCTTAGTTGCGAGGACGGTATCTTAGTTGTGAGGACGGTGTCTTAGTTGTGAGGACGGTATCTTAGTTGCGAGGACGGTGTCTTAGTTGCGAGGACGGTGTCTTAGTTGCGAGGACGGTGTCTTAGTTGCGAGGACGGTGTCTTAGTTGCGAGGACGGTGTCTTAGTTGCGAGGACGGTATCTTAGTTGCGAGGACGGTGTCTTAGTTGCGAGGACGGTATCTTAGTTGCGAGGACGGTGTCTTAGTTGCGAGGACGGTGTCTTAGTTGCGAGGACGGTATCTTAGTTGCGAGGACGGTGTCTTAGTTGCGAGGACGGTGTCTTAGTTGCGAGGACGGTGTCTTAGTTGTGAGGACGGTATCTTAGTTGCGAGGACGGTATCTTAGTTGCGAGGACGGTGTCTTAGTTGCGAGGACGGTATCTTAGGTGCGAGGACGGTATCTTAGTTGCGAGGACGGTGTCTTAGTTGCGAGGACGGTGTCTTAGTTGCGAGGACGGTGTCTTAGTTGCGAGGACGGTGTCTTAGTCGCGAGGACGGCGTCTTAGTTGCGAGGACGGCGTCTTAGTTGCGAGGACGGCGTCTTAGTTGCGAGGACGGTATCTTAGTTGCGAGGACGGTATCTTAGTTGAGAGGACGGTATCTTAGTTGTGAGGACGGTGTCTTAGTTGCGAGGACGGTGTCTTAGTTGCGAGGACGGCGTCTAGTTGCGAGGACGGCATCTTAGTTGCGAGGACGGTATCTTAGTTGCGAGGACGGTATCTTAGTTGCGAGGACGGCGTCTTAGTTGCGAGGACGGTATCTTAGTTGCGAGGACGGTGTCTTAGTTGCGAGGACGGCGTCTTAGTTGCGAGGACGGTGTCTTAGTTGCGAGGACGGTATCTTAGTTGCGAGGACGGTATCTTAGTTGCGAGGACGGTATCTTAGTTGCGAGGACGGTGTCTTAGTTGCGAGGACGGTGTCTTAGTTGCGAGGACGGCGTCTTAGTTGCGAGGACGGTATCGTAGTTGCGAGGACGGTGTCTTAGTTGCGAGGACGGTATCTTAGTTGCGAGGACGGTGTCTTAGTTGCGAGGACGGTGTCTTAGTTGCGAGGACGGTATCTTAGTTGCGAGGACGGTGTCTTAGTTGCGAGGACGGTGTCTTAGTTGCGAGGACGGTGTCTTAGTTGTGAGGACGGTATCTTAGTTGCGAGGACGGTATCTTAGTTGCGAGGACGGTGTCTTAGTTGCGAGGACGGTATCTTAGGTGCGAGGACGGTATCTTAGTTGCGAGGACGGTGTCTTAGTTGCGAGGACGGTGTCTTAGTTGCGAGGACGGTGTCTTAGTTGCGAGGACGGTGTCTTAGTTGCGAGGACGGCGTCTTAGTTGCGAGGACGGTATCTTAGTTGCGAGGACGGTATCTTAGTTGCGAGGACGGTGTCTTAGTTGCGAGGACGGCGTCTTAGTTGCGAGGACGGTATCTTAGTTGCGAGGACGGTGTCTTAGTTGCGAGGACGGTGTCTTAGTTGCGAGGACGGTATCTTAGTTGCGAGGACGGTATCTTAGTTGCGAGGACGGTGTCTTAGTTGCGAGGACGGCGTCTTAGTTGCGAGGACGGTATCTTAGTTGCGAGGACGGTATCTTAGTTGCGAGGACGGTATCTTAGTTGTGAGGACGGTGTCTTAGTTGTGAGGACGGTATCTTAGTTGCGAGGACGGTGTCTTAGTTGCGAGGACGGTGTCTTAGTTGCGAGGACGGTGTCTTAGTTGCGAGGACGGTATCTTAGTTGCGAGGACGGTGTCTTAGTTGCGAGGACGGTATCTTAGTTGCGAGGACGGTGTCTTAGTTGCGAGGACGGTGTCTTAGTTGCGAGGACGGTATCTTAGTTGCGAGGACGGTGTCTTAGTTGCGAGGACGGTGTCTTAGTTGCGAGGACGGTGTCTTAGTTGTGAGGACGGTATCTTAGTTGCGAGGACGGTATCTTAGTTGCGAGGACGGTGTCTTAGTTGCGAGGACGGTATCTTAGGTGCGAGGACGGTATCTTAGTTGCGAGGACGGTGTCTTAGTTGCGAGGACGGTGTCTTAGTTGCGAGGACGGTGTCTTAGTTGCGAGGACGGTGTCTTAGTTGCGAGGACGGTATCTTAGTTGCGAGGACGGTGTCTTAGTTGCGAGGACGGTATCTTAGTTGCGAGGACGGTGTCTTAGTTGCGAGGACGGTGTCTTAGTTGCGAGGACGGTATCTTAGTTGCGAGGACGGTGTCTTAGTTGCGAGGACGGTGTCTTAGTTGCGAGGACGGTGTCTTAGTTGTGAGGACGGTATCTTAGTTGCGAGGACGGTATCTTAGTTGCGAGGACGGTGTCTTAGTTGCGAGGACGGTATCTTAGGTGCGAGGACGGTATCTTAGTTGCGAGGACGGTGTCTTAGTTGCGAGGACGGTGTCTTAGTTGCGAGGACGGTGTCTTAGTTGCGAGGACGGTGTCTTAGTTGCGAGGACGGCGTCTTAGTTGCGAGGACGGCGTCTTAGTTGCGAGGACGGCGTCTTAGTTGCGAGGACGGTATCTTAGTTGCGAGGACGGTATCTTAGTTGAGAGGACGGTATCTTAGTTGTGAGGACGGTGTCTTAGTTGCGAGGACGGTGTCTTAGTTGCGAGGACGGTGTCTTAGTTGCGAGGACGGTGTCTTAGTTGCGAGGACGGCGTCTTAGTTGCGAGGACGGTGTCTTAGTTGCGAGGACGGTATCTTAGTTGCGAGGACAGTGTCTTAGTTGCGAGGACGGTGTCTTAGTTGCGAGGACGGTATCTTAGTTGCGAGGACGGTATCTTAGTTGCGAGGACGGTGTCTTAGTTGCGAGGACGGTGTCTTAGTTGCGAGGACGGTGTCTTAGTTGCGAGGACGGTATCTTAGTTGCGAGGACGGTGTCTTAGTTGCGAGGACGGCGTCTTAGTTGCGAGGACGGTGTCTTAGTTGCGAGGACGGTATCTTAGTTGCGAGGACGGTATCTTAGTTGCGAGGACGGTATCTTAGTTGCGAGGACGGTGTCTTAGTTGCGAGGACGGTGTCTTAGTTGCGAGGACGGTGTCTTAGTTGCGAGGACGGTATCTTAGTTGCGAGGACGGTATCTTAGTTGCGAGGACGGTATCTTAGTTGCGAGGACGGTGTCTTAGTTGCGAGGACGGTGTCTTAGTTAGGTCATAATGTAATTCTATAATGGTGTTGCCTTTGCTTGATGTTCTGTGTAAAGCACATTGAATTGACTTGTTGTTGAAATCTGCTCTACAAATAAAACTGCCTTGTCTTAGATTAGAGAGACTGTGTGTTGGCTATTTCTCTATAGATCAGAGGTCTTCAACAGGGGGTCCGGGACCCCTAGTATTTATTTTCTTACATTAACCACTTGAACCCTAGCATCCCTATTCTGAGGGGAACATTAGCCGAAAATAGCAGATCTACAAGCTCGTTGTGAGCTTGTAGATCGGCTATTTTTGGCAAAAAGGTATAGGTGTAGAGGGAAAAAGGGAACATAAATGTTTAATCTGAAACACAATTTTATACAATTTAGTGGGGGTCCCTGCTTCTTCATCTCTCTCTCAGCTAGGGGGTCCTTGGGCTGAAAACGTTGAAGACCCCTGCATTAGATTCATATGACATGTTAGGATGGATGCATGCATACTGCAACAAAAAGGTGAATTATTTCATCCCTTTGAAAGGTTGCATGATATTGATGCAATTGGCTCATTTGTTGGAGAGAAAAAGTGTTTATCTTTGCCTACAAAATGTAAAATATGCTGCACAAAAAAAAATGCCTTATTGAACACCCCCCTTAGAAGCTAGACAACTCTCCCACAATCTTTGAACGCTACAGACTGTAACTCTGCCTCGCCATCCCTTTGTCATTTTCCTTCACAAAAATCTATTTTACAATATAGCCGAATAAAGAAGGCGCCGGAGCAACTCGGATGATTGGAGCCTTTTACTTTAATAACGGGGTGCAAAACAATACAAAACACAATAACACCTTCTTTATTCAGCTATGTGTGTGTGTGTGTGTGTGTGTGTCCGCTCCTGAGACGCACCGCATCAACCTGATTTCGGCTCGAGGCAGCGGTGGAACATCCCTTTAATCATAGTTTACCATCTTTCAAATATATATTTTTGAATTTCCATTAAAATACTGCAAATAAGCCGTGACCTGGATAGGCTTTGAATCATTTGGTTTCCAGACAGTCGGATAGACATTATGTGGCAGCTTGAAGTCAGAATGCATAACAACGTTATGACTTCTGGTCTGACAATAATGCACTAATACTCATTGGGCTGTCACAGGGATAATATATGGAAATTACTGTTTAATATGACCCTTTAAACATTTAAAATGCATAATTTGTATTAAACTCAGCCAGTGATGGACAGTAAATGTTAGTTTTTTTGTGACAGGGCTCGGTAGCAGGTTAGGGGACAGATGACAGCAGAATACCTGGGTTAACAATCTCTTTATTGTCGTCTTCTCTACCAGTTGTTAGAGAAGACCATTCTTTGGACATTTTTTAATCTAGGCTAAAAACCCATGTTGTTACGTTTCCCCCTGGCTTTAGTGATTGTATTGTTATGTCCACCTCTTCCCACCCTGTGGTTTTAACCACCCTGGGCAAGACCTGGGATGTTGGTTGTCTAGGAAGTTGACAACCGGAAATGGTTGAATTTGGCGGAAGTACCGCCCAAGGAAATGACGTTGATGCTTTACAAATCTGTTAACATTCTCCGTGAATGAAACGAGTGTTGTGATTGGTCGAAAAATATCGTTTCCGGGGGAAACGGAAAACCTGTCCACTCAGGACTTCCTAGACACTCGCTGCTTTAGGTCGTGACCAGGCTCTTCTCTTCGCAGATGAGTGAGGCTGGGACCGAGGTTAGGTTTTAACCCATTAAGGCCTGAGTCCGATTCTTAAAATGTTTTTAAGAATTGTTTTTTGAAACAGTTTTTTGAAAAATATATTTAAAAAAAAAATGTTCACGATTTTTCAAAAATAGCAGATCTACAAGCTCGTAGCGCGGCACTCGGTGCCGCGCTATGAGCTTGTATGTCTGCTATTTCTGAATAGCCAAATAAATCTAAAATGACACAGATGCGTTTGCGGTCTTAATGGTTTTAAACACTGTGTTAGTTGCTGATGTGTCCTCTTACAGCATGGTGATTGTTTGATCACACGTACTGGAACATTTACACTGTGTGTGTTCTTATATTGTGTTTTTGTTGTATAACTTGTTGTGAAGGGTACAGAGACCCCCTTGGGGTGATGTTGCTCTTTAACCCATTCAGACCGGGAAATAATCTGTGTCATTTTTTTTATTTAATTGGCTATTCAAAAAATAGCAGATCTTCAAGCTCATAGAGCGGAGTGAGCTTATGGGCTTGTAGATCTGCAATTTAACCCATTAAGACCTGGAACGCATCTATGTCACTTTAGATTTCTTTGGCTATTCAAAAATAGCAGATATATACAAGCTCAGCTTGTAGATCTGCTATTTTCAAAAAAATCGTGAACAAATATTTTTTTATAATTTTTTTTCAAATAACTGTTTAGAAAACAGAAAACATTTTAAGAATCGGACTCAGGCCTTAACTCTTTGACTGCCAGAGTATTTTCATAAAGTACTCCCCCAGTGCCAGCAATTTTCGTGTTTTTTTATTTTTATATTTTGAATTTTTCTCATGAAAATAATTTAAGGACACATAATTTAAAGACCCAGCACAAATCCGCCACTAGAGAGCAGCACATGACAGCTTGATCAGGTCGTTGGGTCTCTCTCACCCTTCTTGATAGATTAGACAGGGAAAAACATGAAAACGGATGTGACGTCGTCCCAGATTGTTTTGATCGGCCAAAATTACGATGTGATACACGACGGCGATGACTGATCGTCACCCAGACCATAGATTATAGAAGAGAACCTGTCCGTTTGTCCGTTATACCGTGTGAAAAAACGTTTATTTACTTATTTTGGACGAAAATGATCAAAAACCGGAAACGGAATCCAGGTCATGAAACCGGATGCAGATGTCCGTGAAGTAAGTGGAACTCGAGAATTGAATATTAAGCAGCATAGCGCAATCAGAGATTAAACAATGAACGCGCGTCCAGCGCGTCGAACGCGTCGACGGCCAACTGGACAAAGTAGCACTTGACGCGTTATCGCGTCGTCCGCAGTCAAAGAGTTAATGGGTTAAAAAAAATCTTGAACATCTGTGCAAATATTTGAATATATACTGTATCATATATTTTAAAGGGAACATTTGTAACTCAAATCTTTGCTTCTGGGGGTGGAGGCCCTGGAACAGCATATTCTGAGATGGGGGTCCATGGCCAAATACATATCATTTTGGGGGTCCTTGACATGAAAACGTTTGAAAACCACCGATTAACAACATGCATTTTTCAAAAAACTTTGATGACATTTGTAGAATCCCCAGAACCAAAGATTTGAGTTACAAATGTTTGCCTTACATATACATCCATATATTCAAAGATTTCCACAAATGATCCACAATTTTTCTAAAATAGCAGATCTACAAGCTCGTAACGTGGCACTCAGTGCCGCGCTACAAGCTTGTATATCTGCTATTTTTGAATAGCCAAAGAAATCTTAAAATGACACAGATTCTTTCCCGGTAAAACTGAACTGAACTGAACTTTATTGTCCTGTGCAGTAAAGCAACAGAAAAATATGCTCCTCTGAGCCTGGTTGCCTACCCTGAGTGTGTGTCAGTCTGGGAGCTGCCGAGTTTGTACGACAGACGCTGCAACTGTCCACGTTTGTAAAGGCACCCTATGGTCCGTCTGCGACCAGCTAATCTCGATTTGCGTGAAACGTTTTTACACTCACACTCCTAGTAGGCCAAGTTATGGAAGACCCAAATATTTCTAATCGGCCTCATATTGGCACTGCATGAGGCCACTTCACATTTTGTCATAACTCTTGACTCTTAGCGTAGGCAGAGAGTTTAGGAACATGACTCCTAGCCTGGAATCCAGACTGATTTGCTCCGTTCAGCGGACTTCTTTTTCTCACTTTGCTTCTCAGTCTGGCCAGTTGGTTCTATATATTTGACTCGTATTTCCAAACTTCACCAATTACGTAGGCAATTCAACAAGTGACTCGAGTTTTACAAGCCACTGGTCCTTGACATTAAAATGTTTGAGACACTGAGCTAGCTAATAACTAATGAGTGTGAGACAGAGTCGCTGAACAGATACAGCTCAGCTCAATGGAAGGACAACATTGACACAGCCGGCGGTGAGGTACAATTCTTCTCTGTCATTTGCACTGCGCTGAAAAAACCTCACTCTGCTCGTCTGAATGTACTGTTTTAACTATAGTGCACTGTTGATTTCGTCAACTAAAACTATAACGAAAGATGTTCGTCGATTAGCTTTTTTTCACTGGCGAAAACAAAAATAAAAAATAAGCTATGATGACGAAAACTAAGACTAAATATATTGACAATTTTGTCAACAAATAACTAGACTAAAATGTTAGTGAGGGATCTAGTGGAGAACAGATCCAGTAGAACTAAAAGACAAGTCATTTTATGTTTGGTTGCGTTCAGGTGTTGCGCTCTGAAAATAACAGATCTACAAGTTCACAACGCGTCGTGCTGTGACACGTTGTGAGCTTGTAGATCGGCTATTTTCAAAATCCAGAGGAACCAAATAAACCTACAAGTAGCAGAAATACACACACACAAAAAAATATATACATTAATGGAAAATACAACAACTAGGACTGTCTTTGAGAACGAGTGGCCCTTTGGGAACGAGTGGCCCTTTGGGAACGAGTGGCCCTTTGGGAACGAGTGGCCCTTTGAGAACGAGTGGCCCTTTGAGAACGACTGGCCTTTGAGAACGAGTGGCCCTTTGGGAACGCTTGGCCATTTGGGAACGACTGGCCCTTTGAGAACGAGTGGCCCTTTGGGAACGAGTGGCCCTTTGGGAAAGAGTGGCCCTTTGAGAACGAGTGGCCCTTTGGGAACGACTGGCCCTTTGAGAACGAGTGGCCCTTTGGGAACGCTTGGCCATTTGGGAACGACTGGCCCTTTGAGAACGAGTGGCCCTTTGGGAACGCTTGGCCCTTGGGGAACGAGTGGCCCTTTGGGAACGCTTGGCCCTTTGGGAACGCTTGGCCCTTTTGGAACGAGTGGCCCTCTGGGAACGAGTGGTCCTTTGGAAACGTTTGGCCCTTTGGGAATGAGTGGCCCTTTGGGAATGCTTGGTCTTTTGGGAACGAGAGGCCCTCTGAAAACGAGTGACCCTTTGGGAACGCTTGGCCCTTTGGGAACGAGTGGCCCTTTGAGAACGAATGGCCCTTTGGGAACGCTTGGCCCTTTAGGAACGCTTGGCCCTTTGGGAATGAGTGACCCTTTGGGAACGCTTGGCCCTTTGGGAACACTTGGCCCTTTGGGAACACTTGGCCCTTTGGGAACGAGTGGCCCTTTGGGAACGCTTGGCCCCCCCAGCGGACTGCTTGTTTCCCTGGAGGCGCTGCTGCTCGCAGTACCTGCTCATCCGATGGACTTCGCACTCGGCACTGCAGCCCCTTCAGTCCTCAGCACCCGCCTGGAGTGAAGTGGATCGGATGAATGGTTCTTCATATAATGTCAAGGACAGTCAAACATAGAATACATTTATGGAGAGATGTTCTGCTTTCCGACTCCATAAAGGTTAAAACAGTTTGATCAATGGAGCTTTGCTCTCTCTCTCTCTCTCTCTCTCTCTCTCTCTCTCTCTCTCTCTCTCTCTCTCTCTCTCTCTCTCTCTCTCTCTCTCTCTCTCTCTCTCTCTCTCTCTCTCTCTCTCTCTCTCTCTCTCTGTTAGGCCTATCATGTGAAGCTCCATGGGGTCACACCGTTTCACCCCAAATCAATTGGGGTGCAATTAAATTTTCCCTCCCCAATGGGTCCCTCTATTAGTGAGAATGTGTTGATAGGCACATGCTGTGGTGAGAAGCTGTTTATCAGACTGGCTCCGTGCCAGCAGACTGCATCACCAATCTGTCAGATGGTTGCTAAGTGAGAGCTGGAGAAATAACATTTTCTCTCTAACTACTGAAAAACCAACTCTTAACCCATTAAAACCGGGAACGCATCTGTGTAACCACTTTAACCATTATTGTATTGGCTATCTAAAAATAGCAGATCTACAAGCTCATAGCGCGGCACAGAGTGCAGCGCTATGAAAAACGTATGTTGCTATAATCAGTGGTTCTCAAACTTTTTCACGTCAAGGACCCCCAAAATGATATGTATTTGGCCAGGGACCCCCATAAGCAGAGATTTGAGTTAAAAGTGTATATATATATATATATATATATATATATTGAAACATTTGCACACATTTTCATGATTTGTTTCCTCAAAAATAGCAGATCTACAAGCTCATAGCGTGGCACACTTTGTTTTTAAAGGAATCTAAAAATGACACAGATGCCTTCCCGGATAGAATGGGTTAAAAGTCTGAAGTTTATCCTTCAGTTCACTGACAACATTAAAGAACAGCTGTGGAATCACATGACTGAGTCCAGCCTATGTTCTACTTCACCCATCATCAATGTGTGGGGTCCGGGGACCAGTGGTGTAAAGTAACTAAGTACATCTACTCAAGTGCTGTAACTTAAGTACAATTTCGAGGTACTTCTACTTTACTGGAGTATTTCCAAATGTCAGTACTTTTACTTCGACACATCTCAGAGGCAAATATTGTACTTTTACTCCACTGCAATTATTTGACAGCTTTAGTTACTTTGCAGATTTAGATTATTATTACAAAAATACGTTAACCACTTCAGCCCTATATATATTTCGGCCATTTGAAAATAGCAGATGTGCAAGCTCACAATGCGTCGTGGGGGGGTGGGGGGTCCAGGGGGCCCCCAGCTAAATGATCGATGGTCTAGAAGTAGTAGTAGAAATGCACACACACACACACACACACACACACACACACACATACATTTTGTGGAAAATACATTGATGGAAAATACAACCAGGACTGTCTTTGAAAAGATGCCCAGTGGGTCAAACATCCCAAATTTAAAACCATTCTCAGCGAGTAAAGAGAATGATTTATTACGGTTTGACGATTCCATAACAACCTGTCATTGTTGTTCTTGCCCACAGGCGTGTTGTGCGCGTGTGTGCGTGTGTGCGTGTGTGCGTGTGTGCGTGTGTGTGTGTGTGTGTGTGTGTGTGTGTGTGTGTGTGTGTGTGTGCGTGTGTGCGTGCGTGCGTGCGTGCGTGCGTGCGTGCGTGCGTGCGTGCGTGCGTGCGTGCGTGCGTGCGTGCGTGACGTGTGTGTGTGTGCTCAACAATACTCAATGACACAGAGATGTAGTTCACATAACTTTCAACATCATGGAGAGAACAAGCAGATGGTTGATATCTCCTCTGTCAGCCACAAACCTTGTATCTCCATATTTCATCTTGATAGGTTGTTGTTGTTTGTATTTTATTTTTGTGAATTAACGCCCTACTTCGTCATAAATGAGTGTCACACAGAAATAGTGAAAATAGCAGATCTACAAGCTCACAACGCAACGCATTGTGAGCTTAGATTGGTTATTTTCACTTTTTTTTAACTCGGAAAGTGAAAGTGAAAGTCCTTATGTCTGAGTGAGTTTCATAAATATTGAATCAACAAAAAACATTAACTAGATTACTACATCTTCTGAGTAAATAACAGCGGTGGAAAAAGTACTCAAATGTGTGACTTAAGTAAAAGTATCAATCCTGCAATGCAGATGTACTCTGTGTTAAAAGTTAAAGTCTGTGTAAAAGTACGAAAGTATTGATATCAAAATGCACTTAAAGTATCAAAAGTAAAAGTACTAAAATGTTTGAAAATAGCATATCTACAAGCTCACAGCACATCAAGTGCCACAACATTTTACTTAAGTGCAGTACTTGAGTAAATGTACTTTACACCACTAACTGGAACACATAACTTCTTTCATCCACTTTCCTGGTAAAAGTAATGATTTTGGAAATACTAGGTTTTCACCCTAATATACTGTTGGACTGTGGAGTTGCATGTTTTTTTTTCCCACAATGCAATAACACTCTCAGTATTAACCCATTAAAACCGGGAACGCACTTTAACCATTATTTTATACTTTGGGCTATTAAAAAATAGCGGATCTACAAGCTCACAGTGCAGCACCGAGTGCCGCGCTGTGAGCTTGTAGATCTGCTATTTGTTTGGGAAAATCACGAGCAAATCTTTGAATATATATGTTTTGTTTTTTTTAAGCGAACATTTGTATCTCAAATCTTTGCTTCTGGGGGATTCTAGAAATGTCTTCTAAATGCTAACAGTAAAAAAATTAAAAAAAACGTATGTTGCTATATATATATATCAGTGGTTCTCAAACTTTTTATGTCATCTCAAAATATTGTGTTCCTGGGACCCCCCAGATGCAAAGATTTGAGTTAAAAGTGTCTATATATATATTCAAAGATCTGCACATTATTTTCACTATTTAAAAAAAATAGCAGATGTACAAGCTCACAGCACGGCACCGAGTGCCGCGCTGTGAGCTTGTACATCTGCTATTTTTGAATAGCCCAAAGAAATCTTAAAGTGACACAGATGCGTTCCCGGATTGAATGGGTTAATATTGGGGACCATCAGATGGTTGGATGAGAACGCTCTCAGACTGTGAGGCTGGCAGCTCTGACAGAGGGATGAGCGACTGAACAGGTGGCCGAGCGAAATTGGCCCGTTTGGGTGATTTAAGCCATCGAGACCGGGAACGCATCTCTGTGTGACCACTTTAACCAATTATTTTATACTTTGGCTATTAAAAAATAGCAGATCTACAAGCTCATAGCATGAGCTTGTAGATCTGCATTTTTTTTATTGTGATTTTTTTGGGGCAAATCTTTGAATATGTATATATTTTTAAAGCAAACATTTTTAACTGAAATCTTTGCTTCTGGGGGTACCTGGAACAACATATTTTGAGATGGGGGTCCGCGGCCAAATACATATCATTCTGGGGGTCCTTGACTTGAACAAGTTTGAGAACCACTGATATATAGCAACATAATTTTTTTCAAAAAACTGTTAGGATTTAGAAGACATTTGTAGAATCCCCCCAGAAGCATAGATTTGAGTTACAAATGTTCACTTTAAAAAAAATATATGTATAAAAAGATTTGCACAAAATTTCACCATTAAAAAAAAAAAAAATTGATCTACAAGCTCGTAGCTCGGTGTCGCGCTATGAGCTTGTAGATCTCCTATTTTTTTGAATAGCCCCAAAAAATCTGAAAATGACACACAATGCGTTCCCGGTCTTAAAGGGTTAAGCCTCGCGCCTACAGGGGAGAACAATGAAATCCAATTATCTTTCTGCTAAAAAAAAATGCGTCCAAATGAATACAAGCGTGATATTACCATTCAGAGTGAGCACGCCGGGCCCTGTCGCTGCAAACGGCCTCATGACGAGAGAGAGGATGAGCATTAGCAGATTTAACCCTTTACGACCGGGAACGCATTTGTGACTGCTACTGGTGAAACCTTCCTCATGTCGCCAGTTGAGAACAGTAGAAAATAGCAAAATAATTTAGAGTTTTATTATATTAACAATAAATTATCCAATTTCAATGAATGACACTTCATTTGAAAGCTTATATTCTGTACTTTAATAATCTGTAAAAAAAAAAAAAAAAAAATGACAAATGCCTACTTGTGGCCTACAGTGTATATCATTGTACTCAGTCACATTTGTGTGTCATTTTAAGATGTCTTTGGCTATTCAAAAATAGCAGATATACAAGCCTGTAGATCTGCTATTTCTTTGAAAAATCATGAAAATTTTAATCTTATGAATATAATTTTTTAAAGCAAATTCTACAAAAATGTCTTGTATGTTTCTATATCAGTGATTTACAACTTTTTCATGTCAAGGACCCCCAAATTGATGTATTTGGTCGCGGACCACCATCTCAAAATATTTGGGGACCTCCAGAACCAAAGCTTTGAGTTCAAATGTTCGCTTTAATAAATATATATTCAAATATTTGCACACATTTTCACGATTTTTCAAAAATAGCAGATCTACTAAGCTTGTAGATCTGCTATTTTTGAATAGCCAAAGAAATCTAAAAATGACACTGAATCTTTCCCAGTCTTAATGGGTTAAAATCACTTAGGGAAAATGATGGCGTGTTTAAAGGCATACATTAAGTGCTCATTTGTATTGTTTTATTACACTCTGCTGCCACATCATTCTGAGAAGGGCAGCTACCTACTGTAGCAGTGGTGGAAGGTAACTAAGTACATGTACTCAAGTACGGTACTTAAGTACAATTTTGAGGTACTTTGACTTTGCTGGAGTATTTCCAATTGTCTATTCTTTTACTTCTACTCCACTACATCTCAGTGACAAATATTGTACTTTTAGTCCACTACAATTATTTGAAAACTTCAGTTACTAGTTACTTTGCAGATATAAAGTATTACATTATAAAACATAAATTAACCACTTTAGCCCTATGTTATACCAAGGTTACTTGAAAATAGCAGATCTACAAGCTCACAACGTGCCGCATTGCCACGCGTTGTGAGCTTGTAGATCTGCTATTTTCAAACATGTTAGTACTTTTACTTTTGGTAGTTTAAGTATATTTTGATGCCAATACTTGTGTACTTTTACTCAAGTAACATTTTGAACACAGGCCCTTTACTTGTAACAGAGTATTTTTATAATGTGGCATAGCTACATCAGGAGAGAGCACTCATACAGGACACAGGATATCGTGTGTGATGGCACAAAGAAAAGAGACACAATTGAAACTGTAACATTAAAGCTGTGAGCTATGAAGCAGATACATTAGTTCTCTCTCTTGATTGGATGAAATCAGCAACACACCTGAAAATGTATTTTCTGTTAATTATGGAGCTGGAGAGACGGGGAGACAGCTGTTACTGAACACACTCTATAGCAATGATTACTATCACAGATAATCACATTTGAAACTCGCCACTGTAATTATGCCATGGACCACTATGGTTCATTAACCATAGTGGTCCATGAACCATGCAGAACTATGGTTCATGTACCACTGGTTCATGGTTGAATGGGCAAAGTAGGCGAGATTCTGACCTACCCACGATTTATCAGACCATTCATTAGGCGTAATCAGGAGATACTGACCTACGGGAGGCAGAGCAATCGCCACAACATGATTTATGATTCTGTACCTATCAGGATATAACTCTGACGGCGCTGAGTAGGCCCAAGCGAGCGTTGCAACGTTCAGCACGGCATCTCGCTCACTTTAGCTCGCTCGGTGGTGCCTCACGTGGCTCCAGTTTGCTTGAGAATGCGCGTCATAGTCCAAAACCGAAACTGAAACTTCACTTATATACAGTAAGTCACCTCCCTCGGTAGGGCAGATATGTCCTGATTAAACCCAATGAATGGTCTGATAAATCGCGGGTAGGTCAGTATGTCGCCTACTTTGCCCATTGAATGGTCTGATAAAACATGATAATGTCCCATTCAATAAATTGATAGCATCCGAATGGGGTGGCAGAACTATGGTTCACGAACCACTGGTGGTTCGTGAACCATAGTTGTTCATTACACTACTGGGGTGGGAACAGCATGATCCTTTTCAATAAGGATATAGGCAAAAATATAATTTTCTTCAAAACATTACTTTGGCCATTATTATGAAGGTGACGGTATTGTACTTTCAGTTCCTATTCATCAGTATCACAATAATAATACGTTTTACAGGTTTTTATTTGTTTACTTTTTTATTTTAATGTCAGTGGTAATATCATTACAATCTCAGTTTTTTTTCTACTTATTTGGGGGCCCACTTACAATATCCTCACAGACTACAACAAGCGAGCCCCGGCAGTCAGAATCCCACACTTCCAGTGTGCTCAGAGTCTTTTCCTTTTCCTTTTCCTTTTCATTTCTCCTCTGTAATTGATTTCACTGTTCAGCGGCTCTTAAGCCGCGCTGAGAGAAGGAGCCAAGGCTCAGCTGGAGGGAGAGGACATTGAAGGATAGACCGGAGCACACCGTTCTGCTAGCGGCCCATACATTACGCTGGGAATATGAAGTAGAGAGGTGAGCTGCTCCACTTCTAATGCTCTCACCTCCACCAGCTGCACTACGAGAAGAGCTGTGTAGTCCAGTGTTGATTTTGACAGAACATTTTGATTTAGTTTTAGTCATAGTCTTTTGAATAAAATTCCATTTAGTTTTAGTCTATTTATAGTCGACGTATTTTTGGCGGTGCCTTGATGGCGTCGTAATGGCTGATTTACAAGCCGATCTACAAGCTCACGACGCGTCGCAGCGCAACGCGTTGTGAGCTTGTAGATCTGCTATTTTAAGAGTGCAACACCCGAGCGCAACCAAACATAAAATGACTTGTCTTTTAGTTCTACTGGATCTCTTCTCCACTCCCTCACTAGATCCCTCACTAACATCTTAGTCTAGTTTTTATTTGCTGACAAAATTGTCAATATATTTAGTCTTAGTTTTAGTCATCATAGCTTAGCTCAGTGAAGAAAGGTCCACAAGCATTTTTCGTCGTAGTTTTAGTCGACAAAATCAACACTGGTGTAGTCAAAGCATCACAGTATCATCAAGGACCTCCGCCACCTCGGCCAAACAAACTGGTCACACCCCTACTACGAGCTGGGCCAGGCAATGAGATCTATATGCCGTACTATCTAAGGCAGTGGTTCTCAAAGTGGGGTCCGGGGACCCCCAGGGGTCCTTGAGGGGGGGTTCCAGGGGGTCCCCGGCAAAATGTGATAATACAGCTTCACAATTACTTTAACCATGTTATCAATTTATACGCTGGCTTTTCAAAAGTAGCAGATTGTAACTTGTAGCTAGCGCGAGCTTGTACGTCGGCTATTTAAATAATTTAGCAATTTTTTTTAACACAAATCTTCTCTTCTGCACAAAACATTTCCAGATGGGGGTCCACGCCCAAATATATATATATGAGGGGTCCTTGGCACGAGTTATTCAAGGTCTGATCACCGCCTGTCAACTGGCACTATTTACTTGAAACTGACTGTTTTTCCTCCCTTCATGGATTGGTCAGATGTTGGTCAGACATTCTGCATTGTTTCCTCATTCATTCAGCCCAGCTTCACGTTCAGTCTGTCAGCAGTGAAGCCAGTGAAAAGCAGCGGTAGTTTGGAAGAGACACGAGCCAAAACGGTTCAGGGAGCCCTCCCTCCGCCTCCCTCCCTCCCTCCCCAACCAAACCAAACCTGCCCGGCAGATGATTTAATAAAATGATTTATAGTGCTATTTCAGATGGGAGTGGTCCCAGAGTAGGGATGCTATAGGGTTCATAATGGTTCATACGTTGCTGCTTTAAAATGTATTTAGTATCCCACTGATAACAAGTGGAACGGGACCATAGCTGGGTCATGGTGACTATATGGGGGTTGGGTTGCAGTGACAGTGTGTTTAGTCAGGTGTGAATTGAATGTGTCGTCCCTCTCGTGCGGAGGATTCAATCACACGTGTGGTTAAAGGTGTTTATTGTACCTCCTCATCCTTGTATATATATATATATCATCGCTTCATCGATTTATAAATGAGATTGTGAGATGAGTGATATAGAAAATACTTAACGTATTACTGAGTTTTTTTTAGCTAAAAAGCATTATTTTACACTTTGGCTATTCAAAAATAGCAGCTATACAAGCTCATAGCGCGGCACCGAGTGCCGCGCTACGAGCTTGTAGATCTGCTATTTTTGAAAAATCGAGAAAATGTGTGCAAATCATTGAATATATATATTTTTTAAAGCGAACATTTTTAACTCAAATCTTTGCTTCTAGGTGTTGACATGAAAATGTTTGAGCACCACTGATATAGAAACATACGTTTTTTCAGAAAACTGTTGGGATTTAGAAGGCATTTGTAGAATCGGCTTCAGGTCTTAATGGGTTAATAAAGATCACTCTTTTATACTTTAAATCTGTGTGGGCTGTTCAGGTTGTCATTTACCTACAGTTTTGTAGAAAGGTAGAAAAGCCACATTTATCACATCGTTATATGGTAGATGACAAACGTGTACAATGGAATATGACAATACTGTAGAACAGTGGTTCTCAGTATTGTCAAGGACCGACCAATTAAGAGGTATTTGTCCATGGACCACCATCTGAATTTGTGCCAGGGACCCTCATCCATTTGCAAGTTTTTTTTTTCTCTCAAATAGCCAACGTTAAAGTGGTTAAAATTATTCTATATTAACACGTTTTACAGGGGACCCCCTGGAACCCCCTCAAGGACCCCTGCGGGTCCCCGGACCCCACTTTGAGAATACATGCTGTATAAAGCATTCATGATCAATCACATAGGTACAAAATAATAAAAAAATACAATAAAAAATAATAATTGTCTACTCTCCCTGGAGACGGATAAGAAAAATAAATTCATCATTTTGTCTTTTTTTTTTTTTTGCAGGCAAACTCAGCGTGATCCCTCCAGAATAAACAGATGGTCCTTACACCCCCGACAATACCTGCCTGATTCTTTTATTCAGGCTAACAATAGGAGCTTTATATTTAAGAGTCATATCGCTGAAGCCAAATACAATCTCTTCAGCTTTCTTTGTGTTAACCCTTTAAGTCCGGGAACGCATCCGAGTCATTTTTAGATTTCCTTGGCTATTCAAAAATAGCAGATCTACAAGCTCATAGCGCAGCACCGAGTGCCGCGCTATGAGCTTGTAGATCTGCAAATGTTTTTTTAATCGTGAAAATGTGTGCAAATATTTGAATACATATATTTTTAAAGCGAATATGTTTAACTACATTTTTTGCTTCTGGGGGGTCCCTGGAACAACATATTTTGAGATGGGGGTCCACGGCCAAATACATATTATTTTGGGCGGTCCTTGACATGATAAAGTTGGATTTAGAAGACATTTGTAGAATCCCACCAGAAGCAAAGATTTGAGTTACAAATGTTTGCTTTTAAAAAAAGTGACATATTTTAAAAAATGTGCACAAAATATCACAATTTAAAATAAATAAATAGCAGATCTACAAGCTCGTAGTGCGGCACTCGGTGCCGCGCTATGAGCTTGTAGATCTACTATTTTTGAATAGCAGCAAAGAAATCCCCAAAAATGACACAGATGTGTATCCCGGTCACAATGTGTTAATCTCCAGAGCATTGTTATCAGTTCGTTTGCAAACACTTTGTTCTCGCCGCGCGGTCAGTCGGTTGCAGCTCAGCCCACGGTCTGTCTGGGTTCACTAACACACATATTTAGATCTGGTATCAAATTATAATCTTCATGTTTCTGTTCTTTTTGTCTCTCACATCTTCAATCCCAGAGGTCACAGCGGGGTCACGCCGACCTCTTTCAGAAGAGACCGGAGGGACTTAAAAAAAAAAAAGAAACACTGTTGAGTTGTTGAGCGGTAATGAGAGAGAGAGAGAGAGAGAGAGAGAGAGAGAGAGAGAGAGAGATGTCAGTAGAACAGAGAGATTTGGTTCCGAGGATAGTGTTGATGTCGGGTGGAAAATCTTCCATCCATCTCCAACAACGTTACTCACAAGTTGTTGTTTTTAAATACTTTAATTACTAGTTACCTTGTAGACTTTGATCACTATTACGAAACCACTTCAGACCTATATACGTTGGCAGTTTGAAAATAGCCGATTTGCCAGCTCACAACGCGTCACTTTGCGACGCGTTGTGAGCTTGTAGATCTGCTATTTTCAAAGGGATTTTCATACATGTTATACTTTGATTTCAAAACTTGTGAATCGGGACATTCTGCATAAAGAATTATTTTACTTTTGGTACTTTAAGACTATTTTGATGCCAATACTTTTGTACTTTTACGCAGGCAGTTTTGAATACCTGGCTTAGCATTTATGGGCAACTGGCGGCCCGGGGGCCACATGCGGCCCCCACCTTCACCTAATGCGGCCCTTAGGTTAATATCAGGATACTGATATATTATTGATTTCAGCTGTTACAATTCCCAACATGCAAACATGACCCGCTTTAATTACTTCAGTCTATATTAGTAGCTTAATGACTAGAATTAACATTTCATTGTCTTTTTTATGTCCAATGTATTTGTATTTACGTTCATAGAGTTAACATAAGTATAACTAAATGCATTTCAAATTAAATAAAAATGTTACATTTCGGGATTCCAATAAAAAAATAGCAAAAGTAGCAGATTTACAAGTTCTGAGCTTGTAGATCTGCTACTTTTGGTACTTTTGTGTGACATAGAATGGCGAAGTCCGGCATTAATTTGCAAAAAAAAGACTGTATACGCAATGTGTCCCTCTGGAGTGAGCGTGGAAACATAGTGGCCCTCTCCTTCATCAAAGTTGCCCACTGCTATAGGGTATCGATACTTTTATTTAACACATTGATTGCCAATATATTAAACATAGTTTTCTACCCCCTTGCCAGCGTATAATTACCTCAATCCGATGATATTTGAAACGCTGTGGAACCGACATTGTGTCCCAAAAACACAAACAAAATAGTCCCCGTGGGTTAGCGGAGTGATCTGTGTATCCATAGGAACGACAACGTTCAAACCGCGATCCGCCATTTTGGGGCTTCGGCCCGCTGAAAACTAGTGGGTTTCAATGCAAAAAAAAAAAGAAACAGAGTTACAGCTGTTTTTCTGAAAATCCCAAACAGGAAGCGGATGGCTTCCTGTTTTTTTGGAACGACGTCACATCCACATTCTACTTCTCTGAGTGACGATCGATCATTCCAAAGCTGTGTTAGGTCGCCCCCTTGTGGAATTTCCCAAAAAAAATGAAAGAACGCATCAATGCAATCTTGGCAATCAATGTGTTAAGTGAAACATGTGAGTACTTCTTTCCATCATCACTGAAGGATATTCCCATCAGCCTCTCCTCTGCATGCCAGACACATCCTATGAGGATTCACAGTAAGACCCAGACGGTGAGGATGAACACGGAACCTTCTCCGCCAGCTGTTTATACGGCTGGTGGGCCAAGCTGTGTTTAAATGTTTAATCCCCTCAGAGGCTCCAGTGATCCCCGACACCTTCCACCACCTTCAATGCTTCATTCTGTTCTGCATGTGCTTTAAAATGCAAGCTGCGTTTAAACCACTCCAACCCAGCGGTTACCAGACTGGGGGTCCCCAAAATGTTTTTTTTTGGGGGGGGTCCCCAGTTTATTAGCTTAATGTGCATCATTGTTTTCTCACTCAACAGTAAACAAGCCGACATACAGTATAAGTGCATACAGGGTATCTGCACATTTATAAAGTTACTATTTAAAGGTAGGGTAAGTGATTTTCTTTGGTTAAAATAGGTGTTAAATAGCTCTATATTCTGATAGTACTCATTGCTACAGAGTGTTTGTTCAGTAAAAGGAGTCTCCATGTCTCTCCAGCTCTTTATTAAACAGTGCTCTCTCCTGATTGGCTTACATTTTGTCTCCTACCTGAAAATGTACTATATTCTGTTTGACCCCTGTGACAGAACAAACGCTCTGTAGCAAACACTCTGTATGTCAGAATATAGTACTTTAACCTTTTTAACAAAATTAAAAAAAATACCTAAAAATATCACTTAGACCGTTTTATTACCGAACTGGCCAAATGTTTATCTGTGGAACCGAGTCATACTAAATGTAATGCCTTCCAAGTGCTTGTCAGGGTGGGGGGTCCCCAGTTCAAATATTATTATTTTGGGGGGTCCCCAGCTCAAATATGATTATTTTGGGGGGCTCCCCAGTTCAAATATGATTATTTTGGGGAGTCCCCAGCTCAAATATGATTATTTTGGGGGGTCCCCAGCTCAAATATGATTATTTTGGGGGGTCCCCAGCTCAAATATGATTATTTTGTGGGGTCCCCAGCTCAAATATGATTATTTTGGGGAGTCCCCAGCTCAAATATGATTATTTTGGGGGGTCCCCAGCTCAAATATGATTATTTTGGGGGGTCCCCAGCAATGATTGATCTATTTATTTGAACAAAAACGATCACTCACATCACCTCCTTTAACGTAATGCTGGCACACAAAAACACCTACAAATGAAACAATATATTATTAACTTCAGCCGTTTATTCATTCATGAATAACGATCAGGATGAACTTTGACTCCGTTCTCTCAGTCTCATGTCACGTCACGTCACTGAGGACATGGTTACTATGAGGTCGATCTACATTCAATCATCTGATTGGCTGACAGTTTTACTTCGTAGACTGACAGGCAAAGACGCACGCACACACACACACGCGCGCGCGCGCACGCACACGCACACACACGTGTGAAAAAAAACTAAGTACATTTAATTGAGTACTGTACTTATAAGTACAATTTTGAGGTACTTTTACTTTTCTGGAGTAATTCCAATTTTCAATACTTTTACTTCTAGCCTACTCCACTACATCTCAGAGGCAAATATTGTACTTTTACTCCACTACAATTATTTAACAACTTAAGTTACTTTGTAGATTTTGATTATTATTACAAAACATACATTAACCACTTCAGGCCTATGCATACTTACACTATTTGAAAATAGCCTTGTGAGCTTGTAGATCTGCTACTTTCAAAACATTTTTATACATTTGGAAACCTGTGAACTGGGACTACATTCTACAAAATGAGTACTTTTACTTTCAGTACTTAAGTATATTTTAATGCGAATACTTTTGTACTTTACTTAAGTAAAAAATGTGACACACGCACGCACGCACGCACGCACGCACGCACGCACGCACGCACGCACGCACGCACACACGCACACACACACACACACACACACACACACACACACACACACACACACACACACACACACACACACACACGCTCGTGCTCATGCTCATGCGTGCTCACATTCATAATCGTAACACATACACTATGTATGACTGTGTTGCGTGTCTTTCTTCACTGGAGCTGGGAGGAGGGTCCTGAGGGTCTTCTGGTGTCTCCATCAGTCATCAGAGCGCTGAACAAGGTCAACATGTTCAAAGTGAAGTCTTTGTTTCCTGCAGTGTAAAGACGATGATGATGATGGTCCCCACCGCACCCAGCTGTCTGCCTCCATTCATCACCTCTCTGCACCCAGGGGTGACCTCACTTTCTACAATGGGATTTATTTAAGATAATCAAATGGCGCTGTCGCCGCAGCTAGAAGTTCCTGGGTTCGATTCTCCTCCGTCTCATCAGTGCCTTGGGGAAAGAGCCTTTCTGTGTGGAGTTTGCATGTTCTCCCTGTGTCTCCTATAGGGTAGGTACCCTCACAAAAAACATGCAGTAATCCTGGTCTCTATACCGCCTCCCCCTGGTCAGCCGGGGCGCCTGATGGAGGGGAAAGGAACTGGTTGGAATAACGTGTTCCTTCCACGTGCTACGTCCTACCGGGGAAACCACCCCCCCCCCTGTCAGGTGATAAGAAGTGGCTTGCTAGCTCTCATGCATTGAAGGAGGCATGAGCTCGGCTCTAGGCTCTCCCTAGTCTGGCAGAGGGAGTGTAGCTTAGATTACTTAGACAACTGGCACTGGGTGAAAAAATGGGTTACAAAATCGTGGGATAACATTTTTTGAAATAATATAGTCAAATGGTCTCTGTCCTCACTGCCCTCAACACCCTCATACCTGACTAACTAACTCCAAAGTCAGTGACACCCAACATTTTATACAATACTTGTGGAAAAAGGCAGAGGAAAGGACATTTTATTTTACCACTGGTATCAGGGAGAGAGACACTTTATGATGAATAATATGAGGGAGTATTAGAGGTCATGCACCATGAAGCTGGCATCAGCATTATGTATTTCATCCTCCTAGAGAGAACTCCCACGCTAACAGCACCCTCACCATCACCCCCATCGTTCAGGCCCCGTTCCCCTTTCAAATAGAACTGGCTCCTATGCGGTTAAAGGAAGCCATATCTTGTTTTTTCTTAGAATAATTCTGTAAACGGCTTCAAACTGACAACAATCTACAGTGCATGCTGTTCCATACAGAACCTTTCTGTTCTAGCCTGGTAAACCCTCCCTCCGTAAAATCTCATTTCCATTTGATTTCAGGAAGGAGTCTGGCCTGAAGGCTTGTATGGGCGTTTCTAGCGCATTACCAAAAGTCCGAGCCTATCAGCGTCGTCGCTCATCGTTCTGTGATTGACAGCGAAAGTTGGCCAATCAGGTGGCGAGTTCGAGTGAGCCCGAATGGCACCCAGTGCAGCCTGAATGCAGCCGATAAAACACGAACGGCAGCCATCTTTTCTGTGCGCTATTTTCTCCGCTGTTTTAGAACTTCAAAAAGCTCTCAAACTTCTATTTTGAGGCAGGGAATTTACTTATTTACTTATTTAGAGAACCGGCAGGGGCGGGCAGTGACACACATGTATCCGAATAAGGCAACCTATTTTGGGCATGGCCGTCTCAAAAGTCCCGTTGCATCACATTAGTCTGGAAGTGGTAAAAATGCACTGGCTGAAGTGGGATACTGCTGATTGGCTGAAGGGGTTGTCAGTCAACGGTATTACTCCCGCCCAACTCCAGCCCACAGCCAAAATTGCAGAATGGGCGATCATGCCAGACTCACTCCTGAAATAAATTACAAATGAGATTTCCGAAGGGAGGGTTTACCAGGCTATTTCTGTTCTGTTTCGTGGACAGCATTTAAAAACAGATGTCTTAGCAGTAGACAGTAGAGCAGTGGTGGAAAAAGTACTACATTTGTTTACTGAAGTAAAAATATCAATACTGCAATGTAGAAGTACTCTGTTACAACTAAAAGTCCGGAACAAAAATATTACTTGAGTAAAAGTACAAAGGTATTGGTATCAAAATTTACTTAAAGTACCAAAAGTAAAAGTACTTAAATGTTTGAAAATAGCAGATCTACAAGCAAAACGTTGAAAATTTTTTGAAAATAGCCGATCTACAAGCGCACAACGAGCTTGTAGATCGGCTATTTTCAAATAGCCTAGGTATAAAATAGGGCTGAAGTGGTTAATGTATGTTCTATAATGTAATATATTCATAACTGCAAAGTAACTAGTAACTAAAGTTTTCAAATAATAGCAGTGGAGAAAAAGTACAATATTTGTCTCTGAGATGTAGAGTAGAAGTAAAAGTATAAACAATTGGACGCATCTCTAAATTGTACTTAAGTACAGTACTTGAGTAAATGTACTTAGTTACTTTACACCACTGCAGGAGAGCCTGACCGGTATATATATATATATATATATATATATATATATATATATATATATATATATATATATATATATATATAATTTGGCCGATATTATTTGAATTATTCTGATTTGAATATTAATTCAAGGCACAGCCCTCCCCTGAGAGACAGACATAGTAGACATAAATGGTGCCATGTAAAGCCCACTCCACTCCAATGATTTGCCATGCAACTCCTAGCAACATGCAACTGCTCTCAACCATTATCCCCCATGGCAGTTGCAAGGAGTTGCATTGGTGTGATATGGCTTTAAAACTGTTATGTTGCGAGGAGTTGTGACTAGTTGCATTGGTGCGGTTTGGCCTTAATAATGAGCATCAGCGAGGACCAATTATATGAAACTACAGGTATTGTGGTTGAAAATGGTTGAAGTGCTGCTTTCAGCTATAACCTCATTCTACTGTTGCTCTTCTTGCAGGGACCCCTCTAGCAGGGACCCCTACTACATATTGCATAACATTGTGTTGCATTTGTTGTCATACATTTCATAGATACAGTAGCTTCATAAACTTGTTTGACAGCATCATCAGTGTTGTGTAAATTCATGTCTTTTATTTGTTTTAATGTTGGATTCATGTTAATGTGTATTTTCAGACATTTAACCATGTAAACCCTCAATACTAAACTTGACGTTTGGCTCTGTACTTCGTCTGCTCTTTTTTTTCCATCTACACCAAACCTCTTTGTCGAAATAATGCATTGTGAGCTTGTAGATCTGTTATTTTTGGCTAATGTTACCTTCAGAATAGGTGGTTAATGTTAAAAATATATATATAATAATAAACCGATCGCATAAAGATTTGCCAGCCCCCCTGTAGTAACTCTGAGGACCCCCTATAGGGGTCCCCGGACCCCCTGTTGAAGACCCCTGCCCTGGAGTGTTTTGCTCTTAAACTTTGCTCTTTAAATGCTCGTCTTCTGACTGTGCTGAGCTAGGACTAACATGTAGCACAGCCTGAACGCCAAGATCAAATATAATATTCACACTCATATTTACCTTATGCATAAATATGTTTTTTTCCAATCCATTGGTGAGTTACCCGACTGAAATGTGTTTTTCATATTACCCACCAATGTGCTCACAGCGCTCACAGCAACTTTGAGGTGGTTAGAAAAGTGCTGATTATGCTCTTGCATTATCAGCACTTTTAACCACTTGTGTAGATCCCTCAGGGGTCTGTACTCGGGCCTCTGCTTTTCCCCCTCCGCTACACCAAATCTATTCACCCGAAATAGCGGATATACAAGCTCACAACGCGTTGCAACGCGACGCAACGCAACGCAACGCAACGCAACGCAACGTGAGCATAACCGAATGGTAGAACGGTTTCTGAACTGTCCACAGCACACCCATGAGAATGAGACACAAATGGTGCCGTCTCATAATGAGCATTAGTCAGTGGTGGAAAAAGTACTATTCTTTTTTACTTGAGTAAAAGTATCAATACTGCAATGTAGAAATACTCTGCTACAAGTAAAAGGCCTGTGTTCAGAATGTTACTTTAGTAAAAGTCCAAAAGTATATTGGCATCAAAATATACTTAGTACTAAGTACCAAAAGTAAAAGTACTAATTTGTTTGAAAATAGCAGATCTACAAGCTCACAATGCATCGCGACGCGTTGTGAGCTTGTATATCTGCTATTTTCAAATAGCCTATGTATAAAATAGTGGTTATTGTATGGATTATAATATAATCATGTATATCTGCAAAGTAACAAGTAGCTAAAGTTTTCAAATGATTGTAGTGGAGTAAAAGTGCAATATTTGCCTCTGAAAAGTAGTGGAGTAGAGGTAAAAGTACTGACAACTGGAAATACTTGAGTAAAGTAAAAGTACCTCAAACTTTTACTTAAGTACAGTACTTGAGTAAATGTACTTAGTTACTTTACACCACTGGCATTAGTGAAGAGGACCAATTCTAGGAGAACTGAAAGGAAACTAGAAAAAGTGCTCCTCGGAGCACAGGTCTCCGCCAGGTCAGGTAGGTTATTGGGGAACAGACAGACATGTTCGAAATGCGCCAATCAGGATGGAATATGAACAATGGCACAGATCAGTCTTGATCACATAACTATAGAGATAATGTGTACCGATTTGCGAGATGTTTGGACAAAATCTGTAGGAATAATATATTTAAAAAAAGTTTAGCAAAAATCTGTCTCCTGTTGGCGCTATAACAGGACAATGAGAATATGGTGGCATGTCTTCCTCTGCCTAGTGGGAATGGGCGTACAAAGTTTCATGGCAATCGAGCGCTGCGTCTTTTGGTTGGAGGTATTTTGTACACAAAAGCCACTCCTGCAAACTTGACATGCCAATTTTAGCCAATCAGGATGGATTATGAGAAATTGGACATATCATCACATGACTATAGAGATAATGTGTACCGATGTGCGTGATGTTTGGAGTAAAATCAAGAAATGTGTTTTGCAAAAAAAAATATCGGTGGCCGATAAAAGGCCGATGTAAAAAATGCAGGGCAGAGGTTATTCCTTGGCCTCTAGGAGGGTGCGTGCAAAGTTTAATGCCGATCGGTCCAGTTATGGGTAAAGACGCAAATCGGCCTGTTATAGCGCCACCATGAGGCTGATTTGAAAAAATGTAAGGTGGCATTTCTTCCTCAGCCTTGTGGGAATGTGCGTGCAAAGTTTCACGGCAAGCGCACGCTGTGTTCATGATTTGAGGCATTTTGTTCAAAACGGAGCACTCCTGCAAACTTTGGAAGCCATTCTTAGGCAATCAGGATGGAATATGAAAAATCTGAAAGACCCGTTTGGTTTAATGACTATGGAGATAGGCTACTGTGTACCGATTTGAGTGCTGATTGGGCAATTTTTAGGAGTAGCATCAACAAATGTGTTTTGCAAAATCAAGCTGGTGGCGCTATAACAAGCCGATCTGAAAAAGTCGGGGCAAAGGTTCTGATCTGTCCTGTAGGGAGTGTATGTGCACAGTTTTGCTGCGATCGACTCAACATGCCTGAGATTAGCTGGTCACAGACGGACGGACGGACGGACGGACGGACGGACGGACGCACGGACGCACGGACGCACGCACGCACGCACGCACGCACGCACGCACGCACGCACGCACGCACGCACGCACGCACGCACGCACGCACGCACGCACGCACGCACGCACGCACGCACGCACGCACGCACGCACGCACGCACGCACGCACGCACACACACACACACACACACACACACACACACACACACACACACACACACACACACACACACACACACACACACGGACGGAGAGACAGGGTGCAAAACATTATTCTCTGCCACGCCTTGGGTCTGGAGGAGACAATTAATTATATGTACTTATAGATACTTTCCACTACTGGGTAAATGAAGCTACAGACTGCAGCTCTCCAACCAGTTGGTATTACTGTAGCATCAGACAGTGTTTGATGTGTGGAGAGTGCTTTATGTTTGACATGGTGACTTCTTCTTAATCCATTCAATCCATTTAACCATTATCACTTTGGCCGGTCAAAAATAGCAGATCTACAAGCTCATAACGCGGCAGGCTATAAGCTTGTAGATCTGGCGAGAATGTGTAACTCAAATCTTTGCTTCGTGAGGAATTCTACAAATGTCTTCTAAATCCTAACAGTTTGATATTGTTCTCAAACCCATGCCAAGGGCCCCCAAAGGGCCCCCAAAATGGTATGTGGCCGACGGACCCCGTTGTTCCGGGGACCCCCCCCCCCCATGTTGAGTTAAAAATGTTTGCCTTAAAAACTGTACATATTAAACGATTTGCAAAATGTTTTAAATCAGATCTACAAGCTCATAGCGCTATGAGCTTGTAGATCTGCTGTTTTTGAAATAGCCAAAGTATAAAATAATGGTTAAAGTGGTTACACAGATGCGTTCCCGGTCTTAATGGGTTAATCCAATCTCTCTGAGCTGTGAGCCCATGAGGTTAACCAGAGGTGACTCACAGTGTCAGTTCTACCCGGCGCCTCGCCACTCCATAGCTGCAGCTCATTGGTTATTATTTTGCCATTTTAATCCCATGGGGGGGGGGAATAATGTCTCTCTAGCTTGTTGTTGATTGGTCACACTGCCATGTGGGCCCTCTGGGTTTGTTAATGCACGCTCACCCAATCAGCATGGAGCTTATTACTCTTATTGCTTATTACTCTTTTATAAGTCCCATGGCCGCTGCTGGCCCCACGTGTAATTGCTTTGTGGTGTGCACCCCCCCTCCCCACACACACACACACACACACACACACACACACACACACACACGCACGCACACGCACACACACGCACACGCGCACACACACACACACACACACACACACACACACACACACACACACACACACACACACACACACACACACACACACACACACACACACAATCCAATACAATATAATGATGACCAATAAATCAATAACACATAATTTGTTTTCTTTCTTTCTTCTTGTTGCCAAAAAATCTGATAACTCCACATTTACTATTTGAGATAAACAAGGGCATAAATATGCATTCCTTTTAAGTGCAATAGTTAAATCATTTAAGACAAAACAAGTAAGCAAAGTGCTGAAAATCGCAATAAATACGGCCCATTAAATGGGGCGATATTAAACATTTATAAGTTAATTTGTAAGTTCACACTGACGTTATAAAACTTAATGTGCGCCCCTTTGCCTCTGCAGAGGGGAAAGTCTACACCCTAAAGAACAACGTTGCACATTGTGAGCTTGTAGATCTGCTATTCTTGCTACTGTTGTGACACTATCATATACAGAAGGGGGAGTATAAAATAGGGCATTAATGTATGTAAAAAATAAAAATAAACATGGAGATACAAGGTTTCTCCCTGACAGCAACCATGAAATCAATTGAGACCTTTTTCATCCCGTGGGGGATGTTCTGTTTCAGCTTCACCCAGCTGAGTGCTGCCCTCAGAGGAGGGAGCGGTTAGGGGTTAAGTGTTGTTGCTCAGAGACACTTTGACACATTGATGGCCTGACCTCTGGAATCGAACCGGTGCCTCCGGCTCCCCAGGCAGGCTCTCTATAACCATTCAGCTACAGCCACCCTACATTAATTGTAATACAAATATATATATATTGGCAGAAATGATAAACATATTTAGCTAAATATGCTACATATATAGCATAATATTAACCAACAGCCAACCAGATGTGTTTAGGTCTAGGATATCCTAGAACCGTGGTTTTCAACCCTTTTTCGGCATTTGAGCCACGAAGCACCATTTGATGAGATTTAGACTCTCGGACCCAAGACTTTTTGTTATTGTTGGATACGATTTTGTCCACAATTCCATCCATGCTGTTGCTGTATTGATGTTGGTGCCATTAGGAGAGATAACAGGCAAACGTTGATCAAAATAACAAGTATTGAATTAAGTAATGCAGATGTTTGACAATAATCTAACTCTTAATTTTACGCTCAGAAGAGTTAGAGATCTATAAGGGTCCATTTGGTTACCAACTCTCATCCATCACTTAGCTGGGGACCACCTGGAACCCCCTCAAGGACCACTGGTGGTCCCCGGACCACTGGCTGAGAACCACTGAACATGAGAACATTCGGATGACATTATTTAAAAAAAAATACCGTGACCAGAGTGATCATAAAGTAAATAAATGTCATCAACAAATGTACAGGTTTACAACAAGTGTACACCTGTATGTCTGTTACTGCTCAGGAAATTAACAAAAAAAAGCAAGATCCTGATCCAGCTCTAGTCAGGGGCGCAGCCATGGGTGGGCCTGGGTGGGCCGTGGCCCACCCACATAGAGAGCTGGCCCACCCAATCGATTTTGCAAAAAAATAAATGTTTTGGATTTTTCTTTTTAAATGTTTTTATAATTCATTTTTGGATAATAAATCGGTAAAATCAGGCAAAATAAGAATTAAATAACATAACCCCAACCCAACCCTAACCCTAACCCTAAAACCGAAATAAAGTAACAAAAAAACGCCCAATAACCGCCCAATAACCGCACATTTTCGCGCCCACGCGCTCCTGCCTAGGCCCAGCTATACTAGCGTTCTGGCTGCACCACTGGCTCTACAAATAAATGTAATATGGAGTTACAAGGTTTCTGCCCGACGGCAACGACACAGAAATGAAAGTGAAAGTTGTTAAAGTGTGTGTTGGTTGTGTTGAGGTGTGTGTGTGGTGTTAATGTAGGTCCTATAATTAAAGGGGACACAGTCAGAGCTAATGAGCCGTGACTAAATTCACCAGAGTCAGCTAAGGTGTTACACATCCTTACTTATTAGTAGAATGAGACTGAACACGTTTCAAGAGAGAGAGAGACTATATTTGTGAGGGCCAAATGTCCCTGGTAGAGTTATAGAGATAAACATTGTGAGGAGCATTGTCCTGGTCCCTCACCAGTGAAAAGGTTGCTTTATGGTTAAAACAGCTTTTTAAAAGACGAGACGTTTAGAGGTCAGGTTTAGGGGTCAGGGTTGGAGTTATGCCTGATTCATACTTAATTGCACGCCGGCGTTGCTCACTGAATATAGCCGATCTGCAAGCTCACAAAGCGTCTGCTGCTGTGACACGTTGTGAGCTTGCAGATCATTTATTTTCAGCTTTAGTGTTAGGGTTCAAAATGGTATGTTTTTTTTTTTTAAATAAAATTGGCATCCTAAAATGTTGACTCAAAAATATAGTAATAGAAATCTATATTGTATAGTGTGTGTGTGTGTGTGTGCGCGTGTGAGAGTGCGTGTGCGTGCGTGTGTGCGTGTGTGCGTGCGTGCGTGCGTGCGTGCGTGCGTGCGTGCGTGCGTGCGTGCGTGTGTGGGTGGTGGTGGGGGGGGGGTGTTAAGCCCAAAGTTGTGTAAAAATGCTGAGACAAGGGTTTCCTGAACAAAGCATGGAGCCATCATCATGGTACAGATCAACTGTAACTCTGCCAGGAAGGAGCGCACCATGACCTAATTACTCACTCTCTCCTTATTAATTCAACTCATTAGCACACAATTAATTAAACACGCTGGTTTCCATCTAAAACAGCTGAGTCCTGTTTTTAAATCCATCATCCACTCAGCAACCAGTAGAGCCACGGCAGACAAAACATGGCGGACACGTATGATCGTTGGCACATTACCACATAGTGACGGAATGGGGCAACATATTAGTGGTGGGAAAAAACTTTCATTTCAGTGAACGAACAATTTCGTTCACATTCTCGTTCAGTTGCGCTATTCACTATTTCGAGTGAAAAACACCATCGCAGGAGCGTTATTATTACCTACAACATATCATATAATTTGGTGTTAGGATTGTGTACTACTGTATTTTGTCCTCTGCATTTTACCCATCCCTTAACTACTAGGAGGAGCGAGCGCCATTATACAGCGCTCGTGGAGCACTAAACTTGTATCTTGTTCAGGGACACTTCGACACATTGCTGAGGCCTGGCATCAAAACCTGGGACCTTTGTCTTCCCGGGCGGGCTCTCTAACCATTCAGCTATGGCCCCGCCCTTCAACATCACGTGACCGGCAAGGGCAACATTTGACAACGTCACGATATAACCCCGCCCCCCCCCCCCCCCCCCCCCACACGGGGAATGCAGCAGTGCCGTTCTCAAACCCAAGATGTAGAGAGAGAGGGTGACAAGTGACGACTCACATTGAGGATGTGACAAAACAAAACAGTTAAAACGCCAGAGCTACGAGAAGCACCAGTCGCCGTAAATGCTGGTTCATGCTACGTGTAAAGTGGCAAACACAATACTCATAGCATGGGAGGGGAGGCTCAGCCTCCGATGTCAGTCAAGCTCAGACTGGAGGAGGTGATGGAGGGAGAATATTATCCTCCTGTCCAGGTTTTGCTGCCTCTAGGTAGTTGGCTGTGGTCACACCTGCAGCCCATCCGACAATCAGCCAGCTGAGTACTTAAAGGGCAAGACCACTTTGGTAGAGGTTTAGGTTGTGTATTTACCTTGCCATGATGTAACTCCAAAGGTGGACAAGAAATAAAAAATAATCGCTCCATTGATTAGAAATTGATAATTCTAAATATGCTCCTCATTGACTTACATTGTACAGTAAAACAGCTCTCAAAGTCACTCTATAAGCACGTAAACAAACACAAACAAAGTTGATTCAGATAATATAGAACATCACCAAACCCAGTACTGTTTTTTTTTTTTATAAAAATGTTAACTTCCTGTTGATTTTGCTATTTTTATTAAGAAGAAAACCTGGACTGGATTTGCGGATCCGGATCCGGATCTTCAAATAGTAAAATCAGCAGGAAGTTAACATTTTTATTAAAAAAACAAACAGTACTGGGTTTGGTGATGTTCTATATTGTCTGAATCAGCTTTGTTCGTGTTCGTTTACGTGCTTATAGAGTGACTTTGAGAGCTGTTTTACCGTACAATGTAAGTCAATGAGGAGCACATTTAGAATTATCAATTTCTAATCAATGGAGCAATTATTTTTGATTTCTTGTCCACCTTTGGAGTTACATCATGGCAAGGTAAATACACAACCTAAACCTCTACCAAAGTGGTCTTGCCCTTTAACTCACCAGCTTCCAAACAGCTGGTCAGCCAGTTGGAGCCAGACAGCAAACAGGCAACACACTTTCTGTCACAGTGAGGACACCAGTGCAAAGCCAACTGAGCTCCAACACCCCCCCCCCCCAACTAAATATACAGTCACTTCTCTCTCTCTCTCTCTCTCTCTCTCTCTCTCTCTCTGAGCCTCCTGGGGGAAGCATTAGGCTAAAAGCATAGACCGTAAAACAATATGGACGTCGTCACGCCCCTGGTTTCTACAGAACGTAAACGAAGCCATATTTTTCAGAGATTTCAAATCCACCATCTTTCTGTATCCGGTCAGAGAAATGGACTCGGAAATGAATGCTATTGGCTGGGACCAGAGCGGGGGTGGGAATTAATGCTATTGGTGTGTGTAGCTTGTCAATCAAAATCATCGCCAGGTAGCCACGCCCCTCCTACAGCTCACCCTACTTTATCATCAACTTTAAAATAAATTGGACCATAATTTACCAAAACGCATATCATGGTAATTGACATATAAGACTTTAATAGCGACTGGAAGCATGTAGTATTTATGACAATGTTTATTAAGGTAATAATATCAAGTGTAAAGTTTGGCAAAAAGACATCCGCTCAGTGGTGGAAAAAGTAATCAAATTCTTTACTTAAGTAAAAGTACCAATACTGCAATATAAAAATACTCTGTTACAAGTAAAAGTCCAGAATAAAAAAATACTTGAGTAAAAGTACAAAAGTATTGGCATAAAAATGTACTTAAAGTACCAAAAGTAAAAGTACTAAATATTTGAAAATAGCCGATCTACAAGCTCACAACGCGTCGCGATGCGACGCGTTGTGAGCTTGTAGATCTGCTATTTTCAAATAGCCTATGTATAAAATAGGGCTAAAGTGGTTAATGTATGTTTCATTATATCATAGTTTATATCTGAAAAGTAACTAGTAACTAAAGTTTTCAAATAATTGTAGTGGAGTAAAAAGTACAATATTTGCCTCTGAGATGAAGTGGAGTAAAAGTAAAAGTATTGGAAATTGGAAATACTCAAGTAAAGTACAAATACCTCAAAATTGTACTTAAGTACAGTACTTAAGTAAATGTACTTAGTTACTTTCCACCACCGCATCCGCTTGAATAGAGACGAATTGCTTCTGACACCAACAGGGCTGAAACAGCGAGACTACAGGCCATTCATATGAACTGTCACTTCCTATAGACTCAATTTAAAGCAGGATGATATAGCCCCAAAGTGTCCTATAAGTTCAAGTTTTGACCCACCGCCCCTTTTTTCCCTAAACCTTTTCAATAAAGACTATTTAAGTTACACGACGTCTGACTCCGAGCCTCCCGTTTTATTGTCAATCTTACCTCCACTACCCTTAGATTTGTGCCTGTATCCTTGACTTGTTGCCTGTATCCTTGACTTGTTGCCTATATCCTTGACTTCTTGCCTATATCCTTGACTTGTTGCCTATATCCTTGACTTGTCTATCCTTGACTTGTTGCCTATATCCTTGACTTGTTGCCTATATCCTTGACTTGTTGCCTATATCCTTGACTTGTTGCCTATATCCTTGACTTGTTGCCTATATCCTTGACTTGTTTTTCGTTACAGTTTGATTCCTCTCCTTGCTCTCCCAGCCGCCCCCCCCCCCCTTATTTTTATTTTCTCCTCCTGAAAACAACATATTCGATGGAGCTTTGCACCAAAAACTAATTTTGTGATGTGACAATTAACATGATTCTCATTCTGATTCTAAACTACATTGTACTTCTTTTGTATTATGTTGTATTATGTATCTTGTAATGTGAACCATAGTTACTATATCTCTGTATGTACTTGATAAACTTAACTTAATATATGCACTTGATAAACTTACCATTGAGCTAATAGAGCCGACCTGCTTGCTCAGGGGATAAATTTAATGTTGACCATCAGGTCAAAATTCATGTTAGATCCTGTGTCTAGGTGAGACATGACCTTTGACACAATCTAAATATCTCAATAGAAGAGCAGGGAGACAAAATATGTTTGTATACGTTATATTGCATTAACATTACATTACATTACAGTCATTTAGCAGACGCTTTTATCCAAAGCGACTTACAATAAGTGCCTTCAACATAGGTAGGGAACGAAAACTACTAATCACGCAAAAACAAGCAACCAAGAGTATACCTAGCGCAAGGTAAAAGTGCAATATATCAGCTACCTATTTTCCTTAAACAGATGAGACACAATAGCAAAATCAAATGAGCAGGAGCTAAAACAAATAAGTGTATCGACTAAACAAGATCCAATAAAACAATACAACAATAAAACAAGTGTTAGTACAACTAGTTAACAACAAGTAGGCCAGGCAGAGAGGAAGGGTAGTGTTTCCTGCGGCGAAAGATGGGCAGTGACTCTGCTGTCCTGACATCAGTGGGAAGTTCATTCCACCACTCTTAACATACTCTATCATACAGATTGGACAAAATTACAATGTATTTATAAAAAGTTACATAGTAAATCTTTAACTAATTTAGCTGGGGACCCCCTGGAGCCCCCTCAAGGACCCCTTGGGTGGGTCGAGAACCACGGTACTACATTCACAGCTCCTAACCTCCACAGTATAGCCTCAGCCTGCTCGGCGTGAGACAAGAGACACAGTGCTGGACTTAAAGAGATTTGCAGATCGCTCACCCAGAACCGGGCTTCATCCACTGGGATCCGTGGCTTGAACGCACCACATCCCGTCAGACCACAGGAGGCAGCGCAGAGCAGGAGGAGGGAAGGAGTCAGTCTGTCCAAAGTCTTTAACGCATTCAGACCGCGAACGCATCTGTGCCATTTTTAAGATTTCTTTAGGCTATTCAAAAATAGCAGATCCACAAGCTCATAGCGCGGCACCGAGTGCCGCGCTATGAGCTTGTGGATCTGCTATTTTTGAAAGATCGTGAAAATGTGAGCAAATCTTTGAACATTATGTATTTTTAAGCGAACGTTTGTCAAATATTTTTGTTCCAGGGACTTCGCTTTAAACAATTTTAAATATTCAAAGATTTGCACTCATTTTTCCGATTTTTCTAAAATAGCAGATCTACAAGCTCATAGCGCTCATAATGCAGCACTCGGTGCGGTCGCGGACCCCCATCTCAAAATATGTTGTTCCTGGGACCCCCAGAAGCACAGATCGGTGTTAAAAATGTTCGCTTTAAAACATATATAAGATTTGCACGCATTTTCCCAAAAAAATTGCAGATCAGTGCCGTGCTATGAGCTTGTAGATCTGCTACTTTTGAATAGCTAAAGTATAAAATAACGGCTGTAGCTCAAATCTGAAATGACACAGATGTGTTTGTGGTCTTAATGGATTAAGCCGGAGACCAAATCATCCACTGCTCTCTGTGAGTCCCCAGAATTACACTCACCAATGTCTCAACCCAATGGAAAACCTAATAGATGAACTCACTCCATTGCAGAGGCACAGGGCCAGTGGACACCTAAACCTCGTGGGCATCTCAACATTAAATTGGCTGTTTTAAAGCATCTCTCTGAGGGTGGGTGGGTGGGTTTGTTTTGGTGTATAGTGGTTGTTTTTTGTCCCTCTTTTGTTATGTTTTGTTCTGTTTCGTTTTGTGCCTTCTACGGTTGTGGTCATGTACGTCCTGTGTTTTAAAATGGAAAATGGAAAAAGCAAATACAAATATTATATATTAAAATAATAATAAAGCATTAAAGCATTAGTATAGAGTACAGAAGTCCTGACGTCACTCGTCCATCCCTTGGTTCGTAAAGTAATTTCTCTATGGAGAATAACATTGGGTCATCTTAGAATCGTCTCATATAAGAATTGTGGTCCAAAAATAAACAAACTGTCTCGGCGATATTGTCAGGGAGGAGGTTCTGTATCGTTTATGATAGTCAGTCACTTATATTTGATACAGTCTGTTTTCTGGCGAAAATGTTAACTAATTCGTCGGAAGTAACATTATCGTTTTCTCACCGTCAGTTGATGCTTCATATCCATAAGAGTCAAACCGCCGGGGTCATTTGTTTATTTTTGGAAGACAGTTCTTATTTGACGCGATATTAAATACGTCTATGGGGATTCAGAATGGGGGGGGGGAAACCGCGACCCAGGTAGGATGTGTAAATTACGTCAGACTTCGGTGCTCTATTAGTATCAGTATTAGTGTGTGTGTCACGATTTTTCAAGAATAGTAGAGACAAGCTCATAGCACGTCACTTCTGCTACTTTTGAAAGAATTGTGAAAATGGAAGAACATATTTTTGAGATGCGAGTTCCGCTGGCAAATACTGTGAAATAATGAAAAAGTTTGAGCACTAACTTCAGCAACGTAGTTTTTTTCAGAAAACTGTTAGTATTTAGAAGGCATTAGGGTGGTGGTGGCCTTACTGGTGGCCTGTCTGCTTCAGGATTGATTGGAACATGTCACTGGTTCTACTATTAAGACACTTAATGGCCTGGATCCTATAATGACATTTGACATGGTTAAGCCTGTGTGTAGCAGCCTGAGGTCCTCAGACAGGATCAGTGGTGGACGTGTCATCCCAAAGCCCTGTGATTGGCCAGTAGACACTTTGAGTGGCAGTCAGTGGTGGAAAAAGCAGGCTACTCGTATGTTTTACTTAAGTAAAAGTATCAATACTGCAATATAGAAATACTCTTTACAAGTAAAAGTCCGGAATTCAAAATGTACTTGAGTAAAAGTGCAAAAGTAGGCCTATCAAAATGCAATTAAAGTACCAAAGTAAAAGTACTCATTATGCAGAATGTCCCCTGTCACAAGTTGATATCAAACGTACAAAAATCCTTTGAAAATAGCAGATCTACAAGCTCACAACGCGTCGAGATGCGA